>NW_027193151.1:0-55000 GCF_949987515.2 Delphinus delphis | reverse complement strand
CCCTTAAGCAAGCATAAGTTGGTTTTCTAAATTTGAGACCCTGTTCTGTTCTGTAATTCAGTTCCTGTATAGCCAAGTTTACATTCCGTGTATTACTGATATCTTATGATGTTTCTTTTTCTGTGTGACTTATTTCAGTTAGAATCATCATACCTGAATCCACTCATTGTGCTGCTAAGGGCCTGATGACACAGATTTCATTGCTGAGTGATATTGCTTTGTAAGTAAATACCACAACTTCTTTATCCATTTTTCACTTTCTGCGATGTTGAACTTGTACTGTAAACGAGGTTCTAGTAAACAGAGCCGTTCCAAACTTTGGGGTGGCTGTGTCTTTTTGATTTTAATTTCCCTAAGCTATAGGACCATAAGCGGAAGTGCCCTAGGTTCTGTTGCTTTGTTTTTTAGATGTTTCAGGAAACACCATACACTTCTCCCGAGTGGTTGTTGGCAATTTACATCCCGCCCATCAGCATAACAAGGCTCCCAGTTCTCCATGGCCTGTCCTGCCTTTCTGGATTTTACAATTTTTTCAGATGGCCCTTTTGACCGGGGGGAAGTGAGACTTCATTGTAGTGCAGATTTCCTTTGCAAGCTTGCTTGGTTGGCCAAAAAGTGCGTGTGCGTTTTTTCCTGAATATATTCAGGAAAAAACGCATACGCCCTTTTTGGCCAAGTGCATCATTGTGGACGTTCTGCCTCTTTTTCTATGCTTTCAATGCAATTCCAGTCTACCTCCTGAAATCGGTTTCCTGCAATTCTGCCCCGCTTTCAAGTCCTCTTGGCAGCCTTACTTCAGTCTATTTTTGGACGATAGCTGTCATTTATAACTCTGCAGGTTTGTGAATTACAGTGCCCCGGAGCTCCTTTCTTCAACTTGCTTTCTTGTGACCTGGCCGCAACACCGCAGGATGGCTTCAGGCCCTAATCTGGTTCCGGCACGGCACGCTGAGCCTTTGGTTATTTCCTCTTCCTGGTGGGAAATGAGAGTTAAATTTGCCCGTCCAGACACCTCCAGCTAGTCTCTCATTGGTTCTCACTATTCCTGTTCATCTTCCGCAGAAATTGCAAACTGGGCCAAACAGGAGGTTAAAGGCGATGACTCTCCAAGTGGGGAGAGTGTTAGTAAAGCGTCTGGAATGTTGCACCCGAGTACCAGGGGAGGAAAACTGAGACATATTTGAACACGTCTCCCGTTCACATGGTTGATTATACTTGGGTTCCACATGCATGTGTTAGCTGAAGGAAGAATACCTTAAACCTGGAGAGTTAAGACCCGTGTAATGGGTACCATGCAATATGACTTCAAAGGGTCTTCATTTGCTCACCGAACCTCTCCAATCCTATCACTGCTGCCTTTATGCCCCTGTACACATGCTTGATTCTCTTTTGGAGACATAGCAATCCATAGGTTTTAAGATACTTACTAGTCAGGTACATTCTTAGGCGTTTAATATGCGGTGTTGAGTCCATTTCGTTGAGCAAGGAGTAGCTCTTGTCTATTCCATATTTGGCTTAAGGAACTTTATCTGTGCTCATTTCAATCTCTGGTTTTATGCAGCACCCCAACTCACCTTTCCCCTTAAGCAAGCATAAGTTGGTTTTCTAAATTTGAGACCCTGTTCTGTTTTGGAATGCAGTTCCTGTGTAGCCAAGTTTACATTCCGTGTATTAGTGATATCTTATGATGTTTCTTTTTCTGTGTGACTTATTTCAGTTAGAATCATCGTACCTGATCCACTCATTATGCTGCTACGGGCCTGATGACATAGATTTCATTGCTGAGTGATACTGCATTGTACGTAAGTACCACAAGTTCTTTATCCATTTTTCACTTTCTGTGATATTGAACTTGTACGGTAAACGAGGTTCTTGTAAACGGAGGCGTCCCAAACATTGGGGTGGCTGTGTCTTTTTATTTTAATTTCCCTAAGCTATAGGACCATAAGTGGAAGTGCCCTAGGCTCTGTTGCTTTGTTTTTTAGATGTTTCAGGAAACACCATACAGTTCTCCTGAGTGTCTGTTGGCAATTTACATCCCGCCCATCAGCATAACAAGGCTCCCAGTTCTCCATGGCCTGTCCTGCCTTTCTGGATTTTACACTTTTTTCAGATGGCCCTTTTGACCAGGGAGAAGTGAGACTTCATTGTAGTGCAGATTTCCTTTGCAAGTTTGTTTGGTTGGCCAAAAAGGACGTATGCCTTTTTTCCTGAATATATTCAGGAAAAAATGCATACGCCCTTTTTGGCCAAGTGCATCATTGTGGACGTTCTGCCTCTTTTCCTATGCTTTCAATGCAATTCCAGTCTACCTCCTGAAATTGGTTTGCTGCAATTCTGGCCCACTTTCAAGTCCTCTTGGCAGCCTTACTTCAGTATATTTTTGGACGATAGCTGTCATTTATAACTCTGCAGGTTTGTGAATTACAGTGTCCCTGAGCTCCTTTCTTCAACTCGCTTTCTTGTGACCTGGCCGCAACACCGCAGGATGTCTTCAGGCCCTAATCTGGTTCTGGCACGGCACGCTGAGCCTTTGGTTATTTCCTCTTCCTGGTGGGAAATGAGAGTTAAATTTGCCCATCCAGACACCTCCAGGTAGTCTCTCATTGGTTCTCCCTATTCCTGTTCATCTTCCACAGAAATTGCAAACTGGGCCAAACAGGAGGTTAAAGGGACTGACTCTCCAAGTGGGAAGAGTGTTAGTAAAGCGTCTGGAATGTTGCACCCGAGTACCAGGGGAGGAAAACTGAGACATATTTGAACACGTCTCCCGATCACATGGTTGATCATACTCTAGGTTCCACATGCATGTTTTAGCTGAAGGAAGAATACCTTAAACCTGGGCAGTTGAAACCCGTGGAATGGGTACCATGCAGTATGACTTCAAAGGGTCTTCATTTGCTCACCGAACCTCTCCAATCCTATCACTGCTGCATTTATGCCCCTGTACACATGCTTGATTCTCTTTCGGAGACATAGCAATCCATAGGTTTTAAGATACTTACTAGTCAGGTACATTCTTAGGCGTTTAATATGCGGTGTTGAGTCCATTTCGTTGAGCAAGGAGTAGCTCTTGTCTATTCCATATTTGGCTTAAGGAACTTTATCTGTGCTCATTTCAATCTCTGGTTTTATGCAGCACCCCAACTCACCTTTCCCCTTAAGGAAGCATAAGTTGGTTTTCTAAATTTGAGACCCTGTTCTGTTCTGTAATTCAGTTCCTGTGTAGCCAAGTTTACATTCCGTGTATTACTGATCTTATGATGTTTCTTTTTCTGTGTGACTTATTTCAGTTAGAATCATCATACCTGAATCCACTCATTGTGCTGCTAAGGGCCTGATGACACAGATTTCATTGCTGAGTGATATTGCTTTGTAAGTAAATACCACAACTTCTTTATCCATTTTTCACTTTCTGCGATGTTGAACTTGTACTGTAAATGAGGTTCTTGTAAACAGAGGCGTCCCAAACTTTGGGGTGGCTGTGTCTTTCTGATTTTAATTTCCCTAAGCTATAAGACCATAAGTGGCAGTGCCCTAGGCTCTGTTGCTTTGTTTTTTAGATGTTTCAGGAAACACCATACACTTCTCCCGAGTGGTTGTTGGCAATTCACATCCCGCCCATCAGCATAACAAGGCTCCCAGTTCTCCATGGCCTGTCCTGCCTTTCTGGATTTTACACTTTTTTCAGATGGCCCATTTGACCGGGGGGAAGTGAGACTTCATTGTAGTGCAGATTTCCTTTGCAAGCTTGCTTGGTTGGCCAAAAAGGGCGTATGCGTTTTTTCCTGAATATATTCAGGAAAAAACGCATACGCCCTTTTTGGCCAAGTGCATCATTGTGGACGTTCTGCCTCTTTTCCTATGCTTTCAATGCAATTCCAGTCTACCTCCTGAAATCGGTTTCCTGCAATTCTGCCCCGCTTTCAAGTCCTCTTGGCAGCCTTACTTCAGTCTATTTTTGGACGATAGCTGTCATTTATAACTCTGCAGGTTTGTGAATTACAGTGCCCCTGAGCTCCTTTCTTCAACTCGCTTTCTTTTGAGCTGGCCGCAACACCGCAGGATGGCTTCAGGCCCTAATCTGGTTCCGGCACGGCACGCTGAGCCTTTTGTTATTTCGTCTTCCTGGTGGGAAATGAGAGTTAAATTTGCCCGTCCAGACACCTCCAGCTAGTCTCTCACTGGTTCTCGCTATTCCTGTTCATCTTCCGCAGAAATTGCAAACTGGGCCAAACAGGAGGTTAAAGGCGCTGACTCTCCAAGTGGGGAGAGTGTTAGTAAAGCGTCTGGAATGTTGCACCCGAGTACCAGGGGAGGAAAACTGAGACATATTTGAACACGTCTCCCGTTCACATGGTTGATCATACTTGGGTTCCACATGCATGTTTTAGCTGAAGGAAGAAAACCTTAAACCTGGAGAGTTAAGACCCGTGTAATGGGTACCATGCAATATGACTTCAAAGGGTCTTCATTTGCTCACCGAACCTCTCCAATCCTATCACTGCTGCGTTTATGCCCCTGTACACATGCTTGATTCTCTTTTGGAGACATAGCAATCCATAGGTTTTACGATACTTACTAGTCAGGTACATTCTTAGGCGTTTAATATGTGGTGTTGAGTCCATTTCGTTGAGCAAGGAGTAGCTCTTGTCTATTCCATATTTGACTTAAGGAACTTTATCTGTGCTCATTTCAATCTCTGGTTTTATGCAGCACCCCAACTCACCTTTACCCTTAAGCAAGCATAAGTTGGTTTTCTAAATTTGAGACCCTGTTCTGTTCTGTAATTCAGTTCCTGTGTAGCCAAGTTTCCATTCTGTGTATTACTGATATCTTATGATGTTTCTTTTTCTGTGTGACTTATTTCAGTTAGAATCATCATACCTGAATCATTGTGCTGCTAAGGGCCTGATGACACAGATTTCATTGCTGAGTGATATTGCTTTGTAAGTAAATACCACAACTTCTTTATCCATTTTTCACTTTCTGCGATGTTGAACTTGTACTGTAAACGAGGTTCTTGTAAACAGAGGCGTCCCAGACTTTGGGGTGGCTGTGTCTTTTTGATTTTAATTTCCCTAAGCTATAGGACCATAAGTGGCAGTGCCCTAGGCTCTGTTGCTTTGTTTTTTAGATGTTTCAGGAAACACCATACACTTCTCCCGAGTGTCTGTTGGCAATTTACATCCCGCCCATCAGCATAACAAGGCTCCCAGTTCTCCATGGCCTGTCCTGCCTTTCTGAATTTTACACTTTTTTCAGATGGCCCTTTTGACCGGGGGGAAGTGAGACTTCATTGTAGTGCAGATTTCCTTTGCAAGTTTGCTTGGTTGGCCAAAAAGGGCGTATGCGTTTTTTCCTGAATATATTCAGGAAAAAACGCATACGCCCTTTTTGGCCAAGTGCATCATTGCGGACGTTCTGCCTCTTTTCCTATGCTTTCAATGCAATTCCAGTCTACCTCCTGAAATCGGTTTCCTGCAATTCTGCCCCACTTTCAAGTCCTCTTGGTAGCCTTACTTCAGTCTATTTTTGGACGATAGCTGTCATTTATAACTCTGCAGGTTTGTGAATTACAGTGCCCCTGAGCTCCTTTCTTCAACTCGCTTTCTTTTGAGCTGGCCGCAACACCACAGGATGGCTTCAGGCCCTAATCTGGTTCCGGCACGGCACGCTGAGCCTTTGCTTATTTCCTCTTCCTGGTGGGAAATGAGAGTTAAATTTGCCCGTCCAGACACCTCCAGCTAGCCTCTCATTGGTTCTCGCTATTCCTGTTCATCTTCCGCAGAAATTGCAAACTGGGCCAAACAGGAGGTTAAAGGGACTGACTCTCCAAGTCGGGAGAGTGTTAGTAAAGCGTCTGGAATGTTGCACCCGAGTACCAGGGGAGGAAAACTGAGACATATTTGAACAAGTCTCCCGATCACATGGTTGATCATACTCTAGGTTCCACATGCATGTTTTAGCTGAAGGAAGAATACCTTAAACCTGGGTAGTTGAAACCCGTGGAATGGGTACCATGCAATATGACTTCAAAGGGTCTTCATTTGCTCACCGAACCTCTCGAATCCTATCACTGCTGCGTTTATGCCCCTGTACACATGCTTGATCCTCTTTCGGAGACATAGCAATCCATAGGTTTTAAGATACTTACTAGTCAGGTACATTCTTAGGCGTTTAATATGCGGTGTTGAGTCCATTTCGTTGAGCAAGGAGTAGCTCTTGTCTATTCCATATTTGACTTAAGGAACTTTATCTGTGCTCATTTCAATCTCTGGTTTTATGCAGCACCCCAACTCACCTTTCCCCTTAAGCAAGCATAAGTTGGTTTTCTAATTTTGAGACCCTGTTCTGTTCTGTAATTCAGTTCCTGTGTAGCCAAGTTTCCATCCGTGTATTACTGATATCTTATGATGTTTCTTTTTCTGTGTGACTTATTTCAGTTAGAATCATCATACCTGAATCCACTCATTGTGCTGCTAAGGGCCTGATGTCACAGATTTCATTGCTGAGTGATATTGCTTTGTAAGTGAATACCACAACTTCTTTATCCATTTTTCACTTTCTACGATGTTGAACTTGTACTGTAAACGAGGTTCTTGTAAACAGAGCCGTTCCAAACTTTGGGGTGGCTGTGTCTTTTTTATTTTAATTTCCCTAAGCTATAGGACCATAAGTGGAAGTGCCCTAGGTTCTGTTGCTTTGTTTTTTAGATGTTTCAGGAAACACCATACACTTCTCCCGAGTGGTTGATGGCAATTTACATCCCGCCCATCAGCATAACAAGGCTCCCAGTTCTCCATGGCCTGTCCTGCCTTTCTGGATTTTACACTTTTTTCAGATGGCCCTTTTGACCGGGGGGAAGTGAGACTTCATTGTAGTGCAGATTTCCTTTGCAAGCTTGCTTGGTTGGCCAAAAAGGGCGTATGCGTTTTTTCCTGAATATATTCAGGAAAAAACGCATACGCCCTTTTTGGCCAAGTGCATCATTGTGGACGTTCTGCCTCTTTTCCTATGCTTTCAATGCAATTCCAGTCTACCTCCTGAAATCGGTTTCCTGCAATTCTGCCCCGCTTTCAAGTCCTCTTGGCAGCCTTACTTCAGTCTATTTTTGGACGATAGCTGTCATTTATAACTCTGCAGGTTTGTGAATTACAGTGCCCCGGAGCTCCTTTCTTCAACTCGCTTTCTTGTGAGCTGGCCGCAACACCGCAGGATGGCTTCAGGCCCTAATCTGGTTCCGGCCCGGCATGCTGAGCCTTTGGTTAATTCCTCTTCCTGGTGGGAAATGAGAGTTAAATTTGCCCGTCCAGACACCTCCAGCTAGCCTCTCATTGGTTCTCGCTATTCCTGTTCATCTTCCGCATATATTGCAAACTGGGCCAAACAGGAGGTTAAAGGGACTGACTCTCCAAGTCGGGAGAGTGTTAGTAAAGCGTCTGGAATGTTTCACCCGAGTACCAGGGGAGGAAAACTGAGACATATTTGAACACGTCTCCCGTTCACATGGTTGATCATACTCTGGGTTCCACATGTATGTTTTAGCTGAAGGAAGAATACCTTAAACCTGGAGAGTTGATACCCGTGTAATGGGTACCATGCAATATGACTTCAAAGGGTCTTCATTTGCTCACCGAACCTCTCCAATCCTATCACTGCTGCGTTTATGCCCTGTACACATGCTTGATTCTCTTTCGGAGACATAGCAATCCACAGGTTTTAAGATACTTACTAGTCAGGTACATTCTTAGGCGTTTAATATGCGGTGTTGAGTCCATTTCGTTGAGCAAGGAGTAGCTCTTGTCTATTCCATATTTGACTTAAGGAACTTTATCTGTGCTCATTTCAATCTCTGGTTTTATGCAGCACCCCAACTCACCTTTACCCTTAAGCAAGCATAAGTTGGTTTTCTAAATTTGAGACCCTGTTCTGTTTTGGAATGCAGTTCCTGTGTAGCCAAGTTTACATTCCGTGTATTACTGATATCTTATGATGTTTCTTTTTCTGTGTGACTTATTTCAGTAAGAATCATCATACCTGAATCCACTCATTATACTGCTACAGGCCTGATGACACAGATTTCATTGCTGAGTGATACTGCATTGTACGTAAGTACCACAAGTTCTTTATCCATTTTTCACTTTCTGTGATATTGAACTTGTACGGTAAACGAGGTTCTTGTAAACGGAGGCGTCCCAAACTTTGGGGTGGCTGTGTCTTTTTGATTTTAATTTCCCTAAGCTATAGGACCATAAGTGGAAGTGCCCTAGGCTCTGTTGCTTTGTTTTTTAGATGTTTCAGGAAACACCATACACTTCTCATGAGTGTCTGTTGGCAATTTACATCCCGCCCATCAGCATAACAAGGCTCCCAGTTCTCCATGGCCTGTCCTGCCTTTCTGGATTTTACACTTTTTTCAGATGGCCCTTTTGACCGGGGTGAAGTGAGACTTCATTGTAGTGCAGATTTCCTTTGCAAGCTTCCTGAATATATTCAGGAAAAAACGCATATGCCCTTTTTGGCCAAGTGCATCATTGTGGACGTTCTGCCTCTTTTCCTATGCTTTCAGTGCAATTCCAGTCTACCTCCTGAAATCGGTTTCCTGCAATTCTGCCCCGCTTTCAAGTCCTCTTGGCAGCCTTACTTCAGTCTATTTTTGGACGATTGCTGTCATTTATAACTCTGCAGGTTTGTGAATTACAGTGACCCTGAGCTCCTTTCTTCAACTCGGTTTCTTTTGAGCTGGCCGCAACACCGCAGGATGGCTTCAGGCCCTAATCTGGTTCCGGCACGGCACGCTGAGCCTTTGGTTATTTCCTCTTCCTGGTGGGAAATGAGAGTTAAATTTGCCCGTCCAGACACCTCCAGCTAGTCTCTCATTGGTTCTCGCTATTCCTGTTCATCTTCCGCAGAAATTGCAAACTGTGCCAAACAGGAGGTTAAAGGCGCTGACTCTCCAAGTGGGGAGAGTGTTAGTAAAGCGTCTGGAATGTTGCACCAGAGTACCAGGGGAGGAAAACTGAGACATATTTGAACACGTCTCCCGTTCACATGGTTGATCATACTCTGGGTTCCACATGCATGTTTTAGCTGAAGATAGAATACCTTAAACCTGGAGAGTTGAGACCCGTGTAATGGGTACCATGCAATATGACTTCAAAGGGTCTTCATTTGCTCACCGAACCTCTCCAATCCTATCACTGCTGAGTTTATGTCCCTGTACACACGCTTGATTCTCTTTCGGAGACATAGCAATCCATAGGTTTTAAGATACTTACTAGTCAGGTACATTCTTAGGCGTTTAATATGCGGTGTTGAGTCCATTTTGTTGAGCAAGGAGTAGCTCTTGTCTATTCCATATTTGGCTTAAGGAACTTTATCTGTGCTCATTTCAATCTCTGGTTTTATGCAGCACCCCAACTCACCTTTCCCCTTAAGGAAGCATAAGTTGGTTTTCTAAATTTGAGACCCTGTTCTGTTCTGTAATTCAGTTCCTGTGTAGCCAAGTTTACATTCCGTGTATTACTGATATCTTATGATGTTTCTTTTTCTGTGTGACTTATTTCAGTTAGAATCATCATACCTGAATCCACTCACTGTGCTGCTAAGGGCCTGATGACACAGATTTCATTGCTGAGTGATATTGCTTTGTAAGTAAATACCACAACTTCTTTATCCATTTTTCACTTTCTGCGATGTTGAACTTGTACTGTAAACGAGGTTCTTGTAAACAGAGCCGTTCCAAACATTGGGGTGGCTGTGTCTTTTTGATTTTAATTTCCCTAAGCTATAGGACCATAAGTGGAAGTGCCCTAGGCTCTGTTGCTTTGTTTTTTAGATGTTTCAGGAAACACCATACACTTCTCCCGAGTGTCTGTTGGCAATTTACATCCCGCCCATCAGCATAACAAGGCTCCCAGTTCTCCATGGCCTGTCCTGCCTTTCTGGATTTTACACTTTTTTCAGATGGCCCTTTTGACCGGGGGGAAGTGAGACTTCATTGTAGTGCAGATTTCCTTTGCAAGCTTGCTTGGTTGGCCAAAAAGGGCGTATGCGTTTTTTCCTGAATATATTCAGGAAAAAACGCATACGCCCTTTTTGGCCAAGTGCATCATTGTGGACGTTCTGCCTCTTTTCCTATGCTTTCAATGCAATTCCAGTCTACCTCCTGAAATCGGTTTCCTGCAATTCTGCCCCGCTTTCAAGTCCTCTTGGCAGCCTTACTTCAGTCTATTTTTGGACGATAGCTGTCATTTATAACTCTGCAGGTTTGTGAATTACAGTGCCCCTGAGCTCCTTTCTTCAACTCGCTTTCTTTTGAGCTGGCCGCAACACCGCAGGATGGCTTCAGGCCCTAATCTGGTTCCGGTACGGCACGCTGAGCCTTTGGTTATTTCCTCTTCCTGGTGGGAAATGAGAGTTAAATTTGCCCGTCCAGACACCTCCAGCTAGCCTCTCATTGGTTCTCGCTATTCCTGTTCATCTTCCGCAGAAATTGCAAACTGGGCCAAACAGGAGGTTAAAGGGGCTGACTCTCCAAGTCGGGAGAGTGTTAGTAAAGCGTCTGGAATGTTGCACCCGAGTACCAGGGGAGGAAAACTGAGACATATTTGAACACGTCTCCCGATCACATGGTTGATCATACTCTGGGTTCCACATGCATGTTTTAGCTGAAGGAAGAATACCTAAAACCTGGGTAGTTGAAACCCGTGGAATGGGTACCATGCAATATGACTTCAAAGGGTCTTCATTTGCTCACCGAACCTCTCCAATCCTATCACTGCTGCGTTTATGTCCCTGTACACATGCTTGATTCTCTTTCGGAGACATAGCAATCTATAGGTTTTAAGATACTTACTAGTCAGGTACATTCTTAGGCGCTTAATATGGGGTGTTGAGTCCATTTTGTTGAGCAAGGAGTAGCTCTTGTCTGTTCCATATTTGGCTTAAGGAACTTTATCTGTGCTCATTTCAATCTCTGGTTTTATGCAGCACCCCAACTCACCTTTCCCCTTAAGCAAGCATAAGTTGGTTTTCTAAATTTGAGACCCTGTTCTGTTTTGTAATTCAGTTCCTGTGTAGCCAAGTTTACATTCCGTGTATTAGTGATATCTTTTGATGTTTCTTTTTCTGTGTGACTTATTTCAGTTAGAATCATCGTACCTGAATCCACTCATTATGCTGCTACGGGCCTGATGACATAGATTTCATTGCTGAGTGATACTGCATTGTACGTAAGTACCATAAGTTCTTTATCCATTTTTCACTTTCTGTGATATTGAACTTGTACGGTAAACGAGGTTCTTGTAAACAGAGGCGTCCCAAACTTTGGGGTGGCTGTGTCTTTTTGATTTTAATTTCCCTAAGCTATAGGACCATAAGTGGAAGTGCCCTAGGCTCTGTTGCTTTGTTTTTTAGATGTTTGAGGAAACACCATACACTTCTCCTGAGTGTCTTTTGGCAATTTACATCCCGCCCATCAGCATAACAAGGCTCCCAGTTCTCCATGACCTGTCCTGCCTTTCTGGATTTTACACTTTTTTCAGCTGGCCCTTTTGACCGGGGGGAAGTGAGACTTCATTGTAGTGCAGATTTCCTTTGCAAGCTTGCTTGGTTGGCCAAAAAGGGCGTATGCGTTTTTTCCTGAATATATTCAGGAAAAAACGCATACGCCCTTTTTGGCCAAGTGCATCATTGTGGACGTTCTGCCTCTTTTCCTATGCTTTCAATGCAATTCCAGTCTACCTCCTGAAATCGGTTTCCTGCAATTCTGCCCCGCTTTCAAGTCCTCTTGGCAGCCTTACTTCAGTCTATTTTTGGACGATAGCTGTCATTTATAACTCTGCAGGTTTGTGAATTACAGTGCCCCTGAGCTCCTTTCTTCAACTCGCTTTCTTGTGACCTGTCCGCAACACCGCAGGATGGCTTCAGGCCCTAATCTGGTTCCGGTACGGCACGCTGAGCCTTTGGTTAATTCCTCTTCCTGGTGGGAAATTAGAGTTAAATTTGCCCGTCCAGACACCTCCACCTAGTCTCTCATTGGTTCTCGCTATTCCTGTTCATCTTCCGCAGAAATTGCAAACTGGGCCAAACAGGAGGTTAAAGGCGCTGACTCTCCAAGTGGGGAGAGTGTTAGTAAAGCATCTGGAATGTTGCACCCGAGTACCAGGGGAGGAAAACTGAGACATATTTAAACACGTCTCCCGTTCACGTGGTTGATCATACTTGGGTTCCACATGCATGTTTTAGCTGAAGGAAGAATACCTTAAACCTGGAGAGTTGAGACCCGTGTAATGGGTACCATGCAATATGACTTCAAAGGGTATTCATTTGTTCACCGAACCTCTCCAATCCTATCACTGCTGCGTTTATGCCCCTGTACACATGCTTGATTCTCTTTTGGAGACATAGCAATCCATAGGTTTTAAGATACTTACTAGTCAGGTACATTCTTAGGCGTTTAATATGCGGTGTTGAGTCCATTTCGTTGAGCAAGGAGTAGCTCTTGTCTATTCCATATTTGACTTAAGGAACTTTATCTGTGCTCATTTCAATCTCTGGTTTTATGCAGCACCCCAACTCACCTTTACCCTTAAGCAAGCATAAGTTGGTTTTCTAAATTTGAGACCCTGTTCTGTTCTGTAATTCAGTTCCTGTGTAGCCAAGTTTACATTTCGTGTATTACTGATATCTTATGATGTTTCTTTTTCTGTGTGACTTATTTCAGTTACAATCATCATACCTGAATCCACTCATTATGCTGCTACGGGCCTGATGACATAGATTTCATTGCTGAGTGATACTGCATTGTACGTAAGTACCACAAGTTCTTTATCCATTTTTCATTTTCTGTGATATTGAACTTGTACGGTAAACGAGGATCTTGTAAACGGAGGCGTCCCAAACTTTGGGGTGGCTGTGTCTTTTTGATTTTAATTTCCCTAAGCTATAGGACCATAAGTGGAAGTGCCCTAGGCTCTGTTGCTTTGTTTTTAGATGTTTCAGGAAACACCATACACTTCTCCTGAGTGTCTGTTGGCAATTTACATCCTGCCCATCAGCATAACAAGGCTCCCAGTTCTCCATGGCCTGTCCTGCCTTTCTGGATTTTACACTTTTTTCAGATGGCCCTTTTGACCGGGGAGAAGTGAGACTTCATTGTAGTGCAGATTTCATTTGCAAGTTTGCTTGGTTGGCCAAAAAGGGCGTATGCGTTTTTTCCTGAATATATTCAGGAAAAAACGCATACGCCCTTTTTGGCCAAGTGCATCATTGTGGACGTTCTGCCTCTTTTCCTATGCTTTCAATGTAATTCCAGTCTACCTCCTGAAATCGGTTTCCTGCAATTCTGCCCCGCTTTCAAGTCCTCTTGGCAGCCTTACTTCAGTATATTTTTCGACGATAGCTGTCATTTATAACTCTGCAGGTTTGTGAATTACAGTGCCCCTGAGCTCCTTTTTTCAACTCGCTTTCTTTCGAGCAGGCCGCAACACCGCAGGATGGCTTCAGGCCCTAATCTGGTTCTGGCACGGCACGCTGAGCCTTTGGTTATTTCCTCTTCCTGGTGGGAAATGAGAGTTAAATTTGCCCATCCAGACACCTCCAGCTAGTCTCTCATTGGTTCTCGCTATTCCTGTTCATCTTCCACGGAAATTGCAAACTGGGCCAAACAGGAGGTTAAAGGGACTGACTCTCCAAGTGGGGAGAGTGTTAGTAAAGCGTCTGGAATGTTGCACCCGAGTACCAGGGTACGAAAACTGAGACATATTTGAACACGTCTCCCGATCACATGGTTGATCATACTCTAGGTTCCACATGCATGTTTTAGCTGAAGGAAGAATACCTTAAACCTGGGTAGTTGAAACCCGTGGAATGGGTACCATGCAATATGACTTCAAAGGGTCTTCATTTGCTCACGAACCTCTCCAATCCTATCACAGCTGCGTTTATGCCCCTGTACACATGCTTGATTCTCTTTTGGAGACATAGCAATCCATAGGTTTTAAGATACTTACTAGGCAGGTACATTCTTAGGCGTTTAATATGCGGTGTTGAGTCCATTTCGTTGAGCAAGGAGTAGCTCTTGTCTATTACATATTTGGCTTAAGGAACTTTATCTGTGCTCATTTCAATCTCTGGTTTTATGCAGCACCCCAACTCACCTTTACCTTTAAGCAAGCATAAGTTGGTTTTCTAAATTTGAGACCCTGTTCTGTTCTGTAATTCAGTTCCTGTGTAGCCAAGTTTACATTCCGTGTATTACTGATATCTTATGATGTTTCTTTTTCTGTGTGACTTATTTCAGTTAGAATCATCATACCTGAATCCACTCATTGTGCTGCTAAGGGCCTGATGACATAGATTTCATTGCTGAGTGATATTGCTTTGTAAGTGAATACCACAACTTCTTTATCCATTTTTCACTTTCTGCGATGTTGAACTTGTACTGTAAACGAGGTTCTTGTAAACAGAGCCGTTCCAAACTTTGGGGTGGCTGTGTCTTTTTGATTTTAATTTCCCTAAGCTATAGGACCATAAGTGGCAGTGCCCTATGCTCTGTTGCTTTGTTTTTTAGATGTTTCAGGAAACACCATACACTTCTCCCGAGTGTCTGTTGGCAATTTACATCCCGCCCATCAGCATAACAAGGCTCCCAGTTCTCCATGGCCTGTCCTGCCTTTCTGGATTTTACACTTTTTTCAGATGGCCCTTTTGACCGGGGGGAAGTGAGACTTCATTGTAGTGCAGATTTCCTTTGCAAGCTTGCTTGGTTGGCCAAAAAGAGCGTATGCGTTTTTTCCTGAATATATTCAGGAAAAAACGCATATGCCCTTTATGGCCAAGTGTATCATTGTGGACGTTCTGCCTCTTTTCCTATGCTTTCAATGCAATTCCAGTCTACCTCCTGAAATCGGTTTCCTGCAATTCTGCCCCGCTTTCAAGTCCTCTTGGCAGCCTTACTTCAGTCTATCTTTGAACGATAGCTGTCATTTGTAACGCTGCAGGTTTGTGAGTTACAGTGCCCCTGAGGTCCTTTCTTCAACTCGCTTTCTTGTGACCTGGCCGCAACACTGCAGGATGGCTTCAGGCCCTAATCTGGTTCCGGCCCGGCACGCTGAGCCTTTGGTTAATTCCTCTTCCTGGTGGGAAATGAGAGTTAAATTTCCCGTCCAGACACCTCCAGCTAGCCTCTCATTGGTTCTCACTATTCCTGTTCATCTTCCGCAGAAATTGCAAACTGGGCCAAACAGGAGGTTAAAGGGACTGACTCTCCAAGTGGGGAGAGTGTTAGTAAAGCGTCTGGAATGTTGCACCCGAGTACCAGGGGAGGAAAACTGAGACATATTTGAACACGTCTCCTGTTCACATGGTTGATCATACTCTGGGTTCCACATGCATGTGTTAGCTGAAGGAAGAATACCTTAAACCTGGAGAGTTGGGACCCGTGTAATGGGTACCATGCAATATGACTTCAAAGGGTCTTCATTTGCTCACCGAACCTCTCCAATCCTATCACTGCTGCGTTTATGCCCCTGTACACACGCTTGATTCTCTTTCGGAGACATAGCAATCCATAGGTTTTAAGATACTTACTAGTCAGGTACATTCTTAGGCGTTTAATATGGGGTTTTGAGTCCATTTCATTGAGCAAGGAGTAGCTCTTGTCTATTCCATATTTGGCTTAAGGAACTTTATCTGTGCTCATTTCAATCTCTGGTTTTATGCAGCACCCCAACTCACCTTTCCCCTTAAGCAAGCATAAGTTGGTTTTCTAAATTTGAGACCCTGTTCTGTTTTGGAATGCAGTTCCTGTGTAGCCAAGTTTACATTCCGTGTATTACTGATATCTTATGATGTTTCTTTTTCTGTGTGACTTATTTCAGTTAGAATCATCGTACCTGAATCCACTCATTATGCTGCTACGGGCCTGATGACATAGATTTCATTGCTGAATGATACTGCATTGTACGTAAGTACCACAACTTCTTTATCCATTTTTCACTTTCTGTGATATTGAACTTGAACGGTAAACGAGGTTCTTGTAAACGGAGGCGTTCCAAACTTTGGGGTGGCTGTGTCTTTTTGATTTTAATTTCCCTAAGCTATAGGACCATAAGTGGAAGTGCCCTAGGCTCTGTTGCTTTGTTTTTTAGATGTTTCAGGAAACACCATACACTTCTCCTGAGTGTCTGTTGGCAATTTACATCCCGCCCATCAGCATAACAAGGCTCCCAGTTCTCCATGGCCTGTCCTGCCTTTCTGGATTTTACACTTTTTTCAGATGGCATTTTTGACCAGGGAGAAGTGAGACTTCATTGTAGTGCAGATTTCCTTTGCAAGCTTGCTTGGTTGGCCAAAAAGGGCGTATGCGTTTTTTCCTGAATATATTCAGGAAAAAACGCATACGCCCTTTTTGGCCAAGTGCATCATTGTGGACGTTCTGCCTCTTTTCCTATGCTTTCAATGCAATTCCAGTCTACCTCCTGAAATCGGTTTCCTGCAATTCTGCCCCGCTTTCAAGTCCTCTTGGCAGCCTTACTTCAGTATATTTTTGGACGATAGCTGTCATTTATAACTCTGCAGGTTTGTGAATTACAGTTCCCCTGAGCTCCTTTCTTCAACTCGCTTTCTTGTGACCTGGACGCAACACCGCAGGATGTCTTCAGGCCCTAATCTGGTTCTGGCACGGCCCGCTGAGCCTTTGGTTAATTCCTCTTCCTGGTGGGAAATGAGAGTTAAATTTGCCCGTCCAGACACCTCCAGCTAGCCTCTCATTGGTTCTCGCTATTCCTGTTCATCTTCCGCAGAAATTGCAAACTGGGACAAACAGGAGGTTAAGGGCGCTGACTCTCCAAGTGGGGAGAGTGTTAGTAAAGCGTCTGGAATGTTGCACCCGAGTACCAGGGGAGGAAAACTGAGACATATTTGAACACGTCTCCCGATCACCTGGTTGATCATACTCTGGGTTCCACATGCATGTTTTAGCTGAAGGAAGAATACCTAAAACCTGGGTAGTTGAAACCCGTGGAATGGGTACCATGCAATATGACTTCAAAGGGTCTTCATTTGCTCACCGAACCTCTCCAATCCTATCACTGCTGCGTTTATACCCCTGTACACATGCTTGATTCTCTTTCGGAGACATAGCAATCCATAGGTTTTAAGATACTTACTAGTCAGGTACATTCTTAGGCGTTTAATATGCGGTGTTGAGTCCATTTCGTTGAGCAAGGAGTAGCTCTTGTCTATTCCATATTTGGCTTAAGGAACTTTATCTGTGCTCATTTCAATCTCTGGTTTTATGCAGCACCCCAACTCAACTTTACCCTTAAGCAAGCATAAGTTGGTTTTCTAAATTTGAGAACCTGTTCTGTTCTTTAATTCAGTTCCTGTGTAGCCAAGTTTACATTCCGTGTATTACTGATATCTTATGATGTTTCTTTTTCTGTGTGACTTATTTCAGTTAGAATCATCGTACCTGAATCCACTCATTGTGCTGCTAAGGGCCTGATGACATAGATTTCATTGCTGAGTGATATTGCTTTGTAAGTAAATACCACAAGTTCTTTATCCATTTTTCACTTTCTGCGATGTTGAACTTGTACTGTAAACGAGGTTCTTGTAAACAGAGGCGTCCCAAACTTTGGGGTGGCTGTGTCTTTTTGATTTTAATTTCCCTAAGCTACAGGACCATAAGTGGAAGTGCCCTAGGCTCTGTTGCTTTGTTTTTTAGATGTTTCAGGAAACACCATACACTTCTCCCGAGTGTCTGTTGGCAATTTACATCCCGCCCATCAGCATAACAAGGCTCCCAGTTCTCCATGGCCTGTCCTGTCTTTCTGGATTTTACACTTTTTTCAGATGGCCCTTTTGACCGGGGGGAAGTGAGACTTCATTGTAGTGCAGATTTCCTTTGCAAGCTTGCTTGGTTGGCAAAAAAGGGCGTATGCGTTTTTTCCTGAATATATTCAGGAAAAAACGCATACGCCCTTTTTGGCCAAGTGCATCATTGTGGACGTTCTGCCTCTTTTCCTATGCTTTCAATGCAATTCCAGTCTACCTCCTGAAATCGGTTTCCTGCAATTCTGCCTCGCTTTCAAGTCCTCTTGGCAGCCTTACTTCAGTATATTTTTGGACGATAGCTGTCATTTATAACTCTGCAGGTTTGTGAATTACAGTGCCCCTGAGCTCCTTTCTTCAAGTTGCTTTCTTGTGACCTGGCCGCAACACCGCAGGATGGCTTCAGGCCCTAATCTGGTTCCGGCCCGGCACGCTGAGCCTTTGGTTAATTCCTCTTCCTGGTGGGAAATGAGAGTTAAATTTGCCCGTCCAGACACCTCCAGCTAGCCTCTCATTGGTTCTCGCTATTCCTGTTCATCTTCCGCAGAAATTGCAAACTGGGCCAAACAGGAGGTTAAAGGGACTGACTCTCCAAGTCGGGAGAGTGTTAGTAAAGCGTCTGGAATGTTGCACCCGAGTACCAGGGGAGGAAAACTGAGACATATTTGAACACGTCTCCCGTTCACATGGTTGATCATACTCTGGGTTCCACATGCATGTTTTAGCTGAAGGAAGAATACCTTAAACCTGGAGAGTTGAGACCCGTGTAATGGGTACCATGCAATATGACTTCAAAGGGTCTTCATTTGCTCACCGAACCTCTCCAATCCTATCACTGCTGCGTTTATGCCCCTGTACACATGCTTGATTCTCTTTCGGAGACATAGCAATCCATAGGTTTTAAGATACTTACTAGTCAGGTACATTCTTAGGCGTTTAATATGCGGTGTTGAGTCCATTTCATTGAGCAAGGAGTAGCTCTTGTCTATTCCATATTTGGCTTAAGGAACTTTATCTGTGCTCATTTCAATCTCTGGTTTTATGCAGCACCCCAACTCACCTTTCCCCTTAAGCAAGCATAAGTTGGTTTTCTAAATTTGAGACCCTGTTCTGTTCTGTAATTCAGTTCCTGTGTAGCCAAGTTTACATTCCGTGTATTACTGATATCTTATGATGTTTCTTTTTCTGTGTCACTTATTTCAGTTAGAATCATCATACCTGAATCCACTCATTGTGCTTCTAAGGGCCTGATGACATAGATTTCATTGCTGAGTGATATTGCTTTGTAAGTAAATACCACAACTTCTTTATCCATTTTTCACTTTCTGCGATGTTGAACTTGTACTGTAAACGAGGTTCTTGTAAACAGAGGCGTCCCAAACATTGGGGTGGCTGTGTCTTTTTGATTTTAATTTCCCAAAACTATAGGACCATAAGTGGCAGTGCCCTAGGCTCTGTTGCTTTGTTTCTTAGATGTTTCAGGAAACACCATACACTTCTCCCGAGTGTCTGTTGGCAATTTACATCCCGCCCATCAGCATAACAAGGCTCCCAGTTCTCCATGGCCTGTCCTGCCTTTCTGGATTTTACACTTTTTTCAGATGGCCCTTTTGACCGGGGGAAGTGAGACTTCATTGTAGTGCAGATTTCCTTTGCAAGCTTGCTTGGTTGGCCAAAAAGGGCGTATGCGTTTTTTCCTGAATATATTCAGGAAAAAACGCATACGCCCGTTTTGGCCAAGTGCATCATTGTGGACGTTCTGCCTCTTTTCCTATGCTTTCAATGCAATTCCATTCTACCTCCTGAAATCGGTTTCCTGCAATTCTGCCCCGCTTTCAAGTCCTCTTGGCAGCCTTACTTCAGTATATTTTTGGAGGATAGCTGTCATTTATAACTCTGCAGGTTTGTGAATTACAGTGCCCCTGAGCTCCTTTCTTCAACTCGCTTTCTTTTGAGCTGGCCGCAACACCGCAGGATGTCTTCAGGCCCTAATCTGGTTCCGGCACGGCACGCTGAGCCTTTGCTTATTTCCTCTTCCTGGTGGGAAATGATAGTTAAATTTGCCCGTCCAGACACCTCCAGCTAGCCTCTCATTGGTTCTCGCTATTCCTGTTCATCTTCCGCAGAAATTGCAAACTGGGCCAAACAGGAGGTTAAAGGGACTGACTCTCCAAGTCGGGAGAGTGTTAGTAAAGCGTCTGGAATGTTGCACCCGAGTACCAGGGTACGAAAACTTAGACATATTTGAACACATCTCCCGATCACATGGTTGATCATACTCTAGGTTCCACATGCATGTTTTAGCTGAAGGAAGAATACCTTAAACCTGGGTAGTTGAAACCCGTGGAATGGGTACCATGCAATATGACTTCAAAGGGTCTTCATTTGCTCACCGAACCTCTCCAATCCTATCACTGCTGTGTTTATGCCCCTGTACACATGCTTGATTCTCTTTCGGAGACATAGCAATCCATAGGTTTTACGATACTTACTAGTCAGGTACATTCTTAGGCGTTTAATATGCGGTGTTGAGTCCATTTCGTTGAGCAAGGAGTAGCTCTTGTCTATTCCATATTTGGCTTAAGGAACTTTATCTATGCTCATTTCAATCTCTGGTTTTATGCAGCACCCCAACTCACCTTTACCCTTAAGCAAGCATAAGTTGGTTTTCTAAATTTGAGACCCTGTTCTGTTCTGTAATTCAGTTCCTGTGTAGCCAAGTTTACATTCCGTGTATTACTGATATCTTATGATGTTCCTTTTCCTGTGTGACTTATTTCAGTTAGAATCATCATACCTGAATCCACTCATTGTGCTGCTAAGAGCCTGATGACACAGATTTCATTGCTGAGTGATATTGCTTTGTAAGTAAATACCACAACTTCTTTATCCATTTTTCACTTTCTGCGATGTTGAACTTGTACTGTAAACGAGGTTCTTGTAAACAGAGCCGTTCCAAACTTTGGGGTGGCTGTGTCTTTTTGATTTTAATTTCCCTAAGCTATAGGACCATAAGTGGAAGTGCCCTAGGTTCTGTTGCTTTGTTTTTTAGATGTTTCAGGAAACACCATACACTTCTCCCGAGTGGTTGTTGGCAATTTACATCCCGCCCATCAGCATAACAAGGCTCCCAGTTCTCCATGGCCTGTCCTGCCTTTCTGGATTTTACACTTTTTTCAGATGGCCCTTTTGACCGGGGGGAAGTGAGACTGCATTGTAGTGCAGATTTCCTTTGCAAGCTTCCTGAATATATTCAGGAAAAAACGCATATGCCCTTTTTGGCCAAGTGCATCATTGTGGACGTTCTGCCTCTTTTCCTATGCTTTCAATGAAATTCCAGTCTACCTCCTGAAATCGGTTTACTGCAATTCTGCTCTGCTTTCAAGTCCTCTTGGCAGCCTTACTTCAGTATATTTTTGGACGATAGCTGTCATTTATAACTCTGCAGGTTTGTGAATTACAGTGCCCCTGAGCTCCTTTCTTCAACTGGCTTTCTTGTGACCTGGCCGCAACACCGCAGGATGTCTTCAGGCCCTAATCTGGTTCTGGCACGGCACGCTGAGCCTTTGGTTAATTCCTCTTCCTGGTGGGAAATGAGAGTTAAATTTGCCCATCCAGACACCTCCAGCTAGTCTCTCATTGGTTCTCGCTATTTCTGTTCATCTTCCACAGAAATTGCAAACTGGGCCAAACAGGAGGTTAAAGGGACTGAGTCTCCAAGTAGGGAGAGTGTTAGTAAAGCGTCTGGAATGTTGCACCCGAGTACCAGGGTACGAAAACTGAGACATATTTGAACACGTCTCCCGATCACATGGTTGATCATACTCTGGGTTCCACATGCATGTTTTAGCTGAAGGAAGAATACCTTAAACGTGGGTAGTTGAAACCCGTGGAATGGGTACCATGTAATATGACTTCAAAGGGTCTTCATTTGCTCACGAACCTCTCCAATCCTATCACTGCTGCGTTTATGCCCCTGTACACATGCTTGATACTCTTTCGGAGACATAGCAATCCATAGGTTTTAAGATACTTACTAGTCAGGTACATTCTTAGGCGTTTAATATGCGGTGTTGAGTCCATTTCGTTGAGCAAGGAGTAGCTCTTGTCTATTCCATATTTGGCTTAAGGAACTTTATCTGTGCTCATTTCAATCTCTGGTTTTATGCAGCACCCCAACTCACCTTTCCCCTTAAGCAAGCATAAGTTGGTTTTCTAAATTTGAGACCCTGTTCTGTTCTGTAATTCAGTTCCTGTGTAGCCAAGTTTACATTCCGTGTATTACTGATATCTTATGATGTTTCTTTTTCTGTGTGACTTATTTCAGTTAGAATCATCATACCTGAATCCACTCATTGTGCTGCTAAGGGCCTGATGACATAGATTTCATTGCTGAGTGATATTGCTTTGTAAGTAAATACCACAACTTCTTTATCCTTTTTCAATTTCTGCGATGTTGAACTTGTACTGTAAACGAGGTTCTTGTAAACAGAGGCGTCCCAAACTTTGGGGTGGCTGTGTCTTTTTGATTTTAATTTCCCTAAGCTATAGGACCATAAGTGGCAGTGCCCTAGGCTCTGTTGCTTTGTTTTTTAGATGTTTCAGGAAACACCATACACTTCTCCCGAGTGGTTGTTGGCAATTTACATCCCGCCCATCAGCATAACAAGGCTCCCAGTTCTCCATGGCCTGTCCTGCCTTTCTGGATTTTACACTTTTTTCAGATGGCCCTTTTGACCGGGGGGAAGTGAGACTTCATTGTAGTGCAGATTTCCTTTGCAAGCTTGCTTGGTTGGCCAAAAAGGGCGTATGCGTTTTTTCCTGAATATATTCAGGAAAAAACGCATACGCCCTTTTTGGCCAAGTGCATCATTGTGGACGTTCTGCCTCTTTTCCTATGCTTTCAATGCAATTCCAGTCTACCTCCTGAAATCGGTTTCCTGCAATTCTGCCCCGCTTTCAAGTCCTCTTGGCAGCCTTACTTCAGTCTATCTTTGGACGATAGCTGTCATTTGTAACTCTGCAGGTTTGTGAGTTACAGTGCCCCTGAGCTCCTTTCTTCAACTCGCTTTCTTGTGACCTGGCCACAACACCGCAGGATGGCTTCAGGCCCTAATCTGGTTCCGGCCCGGCACGCTGAGCCTTTGGTTAATTCCTCTTCCTGGTGGGAAATGAGAGTTAAATTTGCCCGTCCAGACACCTCCAGCTAGCCTCTCATTGGTTCTCGCTATTCCTGTTCATCTTCCGCAGAAATTGCAAACTGGGCCAAACAGGAGGTTAAAGGGACTGACTCTCCAAGTGGGGAGAGTGTTAGTAAAGCGTCTGGAATGTTGCACCCGAGTACCAGGGTACGAAAACTGAGACATATTTGAACACGTCTCCCGATCACATGGTTGATCATACTCTAGGTTCCACATGCATGTTTTAGCTGAAGGAAGAATACTTAAACCTCGGTAGTTGAAACCCGTGGAATGGGTACCATGCAATATGACTTCAAAGGGTCTTCATTTGCTCACCGAACCTCTCCAATCCTATCACTGCTGCGTTTATGCCCCTGTACACATGCTTGATTCTCTTTCAGAGACATAGCAATCCATAGGTTTTAAGATACTTACTAGTCAGGTACATTTTTAGGCGTTTAATATGCGGTGTTGAGTCCATTTCGTTGAGCAAGGAGTAGCTCTTGTCTATTCCATATTTGACTTAAAGAACTTTATCTGTGCTCATTTCAAGCTCTGGTTTTATGCAGCACCCCAACTCACCTTTCCCCTTAAGCAAGCATAAGTTGGTTTTCTAAATTTGAGACCCTGTTCTGTTCTGTAATTCAGTTCCTGTGTAGCCAAGTTTACATTCCGTGTATTACTGATATCTTATGATGTTTCTTTTTCTGTGTGACTTATTTCAGTTAGAATCATCATACGTGAATCCACTCATTGTGCTGCTAAGGGCCTGATGACACAGATTTCATTGCTGAGTGATATTGCTTTGTAAGTAAATACCGCAACTTCTTTATCCATTTTTCACTTTCTGCGATGTTGAACTTGTACTGTAAACGAGGTTCTTGTAAACAGAGCCGTTCCAAACTTTGGGGTGGCTGTGTCTTTTTGATTTTAATTTCCCTAAGCTATAGGACCATAAGTGGACGTGCCCTAGGTTCTGTTGCTTTGTTTTTTAGATGTGTCAGGAAACACCATACACTTCTCTCCAGTGGTTGTTGGCAATTTACATCCCGCCCATCAGCATAACAAGGCTCCCAGTTCTCCATGGCCTGTCCTGCCTTTCTGGATTTTACACTTTTTTCAGATGGCCCTTTTGACCGGGGGAAGTGAGACTTCATTGTAGTGCAGATTTCCTTTGCAAGCTTGCTTGGTTGGCCAAAAAGGGGGTATGCGTTTTTTCCTGAATATATTCAGGAAAAAACGCATACGCCCTTTTTGGCCAAGTGCATCATTGTGGACGTTCTGCCTCTTTTCCTATGCTTTCAATGCAATTCCAGTCTACCTCCTGAAATCGGTTTCCTGCAATTCTGCCCCGCTTTCAAGTCCTCTTGGCAGCCTTACTTCAGTCTATCTTTGGACGATAGCTGTCATTTGTAACTCTGCAGGTTTGTGAGTTACAGTGCCCCTGAGCTCCTTTCTTCAACTCGCTTTCTTTTGAGCTGCCCGCAACACCGCAGGATGGCTTCGGGCCCTAATCTGGTTCCGGTACGGCACGCTGAGCCTTTGGTTATTTCCTCTTCCTGGTGGGAAATGAGAGTTAAATTTGCCCGTCCAGACACCTCCAGCTAGCCTCTCATTGGTTCTCGCTATTCCTGTTCATCTTCCGCAGAAATTGCAAACTGTGCCAAACAGGAGGTTAAAGGCGCTGACTCTCCAAGTGGGGAGAGTGTTAGTAAAGCGTCTGGAATGTTGCACCCGAGTACCAGGGGAGGAAAACTGAGACATATTTGAACACGTCTCCCGATCACATGGTTGATCATACTCTGGGTTCCACATGCACGTTTTAGCTGAAGGAAGAAAACCTAAAACCTGGGTAGTTGAAACCCGTGGAATGGGTACCATGCAATATGACTTCAAAGGGTCTTCATTTGCTCACCGAACCTCTCCAATCCTATCACTGCTGCGTTTATGCCCCTGTACACATGCTTGATTCTCTTTTGGAGACATAGCAATCCATAGGTTTTAAGATACTTACTAGTCAGGTACATACTTAGGAGTTTAATATGGGGTTTTGAGTCCATTTCGTTGAGCAAGGAGTAGCTCTTGTCTATTCCATATTTGGCTTAAGGAACTTTATCTGTGCTCATTTCAATCTCTGGTTTTATGCAGCACCCCAACTCACCTTTACCCTTAAGCAAGCATAAGTTGGTTTTCTAAATTTGAGACCCTGTTCTATTTTGGAATGCAGTTCCTGTGTAGCCAAGTTTACATTCCGTGTATTAGTGATATCTTATGATGTTTCTTTTTCTGTGTGACTTATTTCAGTTAGAATCATCGTACCTGAATCCACTCATTATGCTGCTACGGGCCTGATGACATAGATTTCATTGCTGAGTGATACTGCATTGTACGTAAGTACCACAAGTTCTTTATCCATTTTTCACTTTCTGTGATATTGAACTTGTACGGTAAACGAGGTTCTTGTAAACGGAGGCGTCCCAAACTTTGGGGTGGCTGTGTCTTTTTGATTTTAATTTCCCTAAGCTATAGGACCATAAGTGGAAGTGCCCTAGGCTCTGTTGCTTTGTTTTTTAGATGTTTCAGGAAACACCATACACTTCTCCCGAGTGTCTGTTGGCAATTTACATCCCGCCCATCAGCATAACAAGGCGCCCAGTTCTCCATGGCCTGTCCTGCCTTTCTGGATTTTACACTTTTTTCAGATGGCCCTTTTGACCGGGGAGAAGTGAGACTTCATTGTAGTGCAGATTTCCTTTGCAAGTTTGCTTGGTTGGCCAAAAAGGGCGTATGCGTTTTTTCCTGAATATATTCAGGAAAAATCGCATACGCCCTTTTTGGCCAAGTGCATCATTGTGGACGTTCTGCCTCTTTTCCTATGCTTTCAATGCAATTCCAGTCTACCTCCTGAAATCGGTTTCCTGCAATTCTGCCCCGCTTTCAAGTCCTCTTGGCAGCCTTACTTCAGTCTATTTTTGGACGATAGCTGTCATTTATAACTCTGCAGGTTTGTGAATTACAGTGCCCCTGAGCTCCTTTCTTCAACTTGCTTTCTTGTGACCTGGCCGCAACACCGCAGGATGTCTTCAGGCCCTAATCTGGTTCTGGCACGGCACGCTGACCCTTTGGTTAATTCCTCTTCCTGGTGGGAAATGAGAGTTAAATTTGCCCGTCCAGACACCTCCAGCTGGTCTCTCATTGGTTCTCGCTATTCCTGTTCATCTTCCACAGAAATTGCAAACTGGGCCAAACAGGAGGTTAAAGGGACTGACTCTCCAAGTCGGGAGAGTGTTAGTAAAGCGTCTGGAATGTTGCACCCGAGTACCAGGGTACGAAATTGAGACATATTTGAACACGTCTGCCGTTCACATGGTTGATCATACTTGGGTTCCATATGCATGTTTTAGCTGAAGGAAGAATACCTTAAACATGGAGAGTTAAGACCCGTGTAATGGGTACCATGCAATATGACTTCAAAGGGTCTTCATTTGCTCACCGAACCTCTCCAATCCTATCACTGCTGCGTTTATGCCCCTGTACACATGCTTGATTCTCTTTCAGAGACATAGCAATCCATAGGTTTTACGATACTTACTAGTCAGGTACATTCTTAGGCGTTTAATATGCGGTGTTGAGTCCATTTCGTTGAGCAAGGAGTAGCTCTTGTCTATTCCATATTTGACTTAAGGAACTTTATCTGTGCTCATTTCAATCTCTGGTTTTATGCAGCACCCCAACTCACCTTTACCCTTAAGCAAGCATAAGTTGGTTTTCTAAATTTGAGACCCTGTTCTGTTCTGTAATTCAGTTCCTGTGTAGCCAAGTTTACATTCCGTGTATTACTGATATCTTTTGATGTTTCTTTTTCTGTGTGACTTATTTCAGTTAGAATCATCATACCTGAATCCACTCATTGTGCTGCTAAGGGCCTGATGACACAGATTTCATTGCTGAGTGATATTGCTTTGTAAGTAAATACCACAACTTCTTTATCCATTTTTCACTTTCTGCGATGTTGAACTTGTACTGTAAACGAGGTTCTTGTAAACAGAGCCGTTCCAAACTTTGGGGTGGCTGTGTCTTTTTGATTTTAATATCCCTAGGCTATAGGACCATAAGTGGAAGTGCCCTAGGCTCTGTTGCTTTGTTTTTTAGATGTTTCAGGAAACACCATACACTTCTCCCGAGTGGTTGTTGGCAATTTACATCCCGCCATTCAGCATAACAAGGCTCCCAGTTCTCCATGGCCTGTCCTGCCTTTCTGGATTTTACACGTTTTTCAGATGGCCCTTTTGACCGGGGGGAAGTTAGACTTCATTGTAGTGCAGATTTCCTTTGCAAGCTTGCTTGGTTGGCCAAAAAGGGCGTATGCGTGTTTTCCTGAATATATTCACGAAAAAATGCATATGCCCTTTTTGGCCAAGTGCATCATTGTGGACGTTCTGCCTCTTTTCCTATGCTTTCAATGAAATTCCAGTCTACCTCCTGAAATCGGTTTACTGCAATTCTGCTCTGCTTTCAAGTCCTCTTGGCAGCCTTACTTCAGTATATTTTTGGACGATAGCTGTCATTTATAACTCTGCAGGTTTGTGAATTACAGTGCCCCTGAGCTCCTTTCTTCAACTGGCTTTCTTGTGACCTGGCCGCAACACCGCAGGATGTCTTCAGGCCCTAATCTCGTTCTGGCACGGCACGCTGAGCCTTTGGTTAATTCCTCTTCCTGGTGGGAAATGAGAGTTAAATTTGCCCATCCAGACACCTCCAGCTAGTCTCTCATTGGTTCTCGCTATTCCTGTTCATCTTCCACAGAAATTGCAAACTTGGCCAAACAGGAGGTTAAAGGGACTGACTCTCCAAGTGGGGAGAGTGTTAGTAAAGCATCTGGAATGTTGCACCCGAGTACCAGGGTACGAAAACTGAGACATATTTGAACACGTCTCCCGATCACATGGTTGATCATACTCTGGGTTCCACATGCATGTTTTAGCTGAAGGAAGAATACCTTAAACGTGGGTAGTTGAAACCCGTGGAATGGGTACCATGCAATATGACTTCAAAGGGTCTTCATTTGCTCACGAACCTCTCCAATCCTATCACTGCTGCGTTTATGCCCCTGTACACATGCTTGATACTCTTTCAGAGACATAGCAATCCATAGGTTTTAAGATACTTACCATTCAGGTACATTCTTAGGCGTTTAATATGCGGTGTTGAGTCCATTTCGTTGAGCAAGGAGTAGCTCTTGTCTATTCCATATTTGGCTTAAGGAACTTTATCTGTGCTCATTTCAATCTCTGGTTTTATGCAGCACCCCAACTCACCTTTCCCCTTAAGCAAGCATAAGTTGGTTTTCTAAATTTGAGACCCTGTTCTGTTCTGTAATTCAGTTCCTGTGTAGCCAAGTTTACATTCCGTGTATTACTGATATCTTATGATGTTTCTTTTTCTGTGTGACTTATTTCAGTTAGAATCATCATACCTGAATCCACTCATTGTGCTGCTAAGGGCCTGATGACATAGATTTCATTGCTGAGTGATATTGCTTTGTAAGTAAATACCACAACTTCTTTATCCGTTTTCACTTTCTGCGATGTTGAACTTGTACTGTAAACGAGGTTCTTGTAAACAGAGGCGTCCCAAACTTTGGGGTGGCTGTGTCTTTTTGATTTTAATTTCCCTAAGCTATAGGACCATAAGTGGCAGTGCCCTAGGCTCTGTTGCTTTGTTTTTTAGATGTTTCAGGAAACACCATACACTTCTCCCGAGTGGTTGTTGGCAATTTACATCCCGCCCATCAGCATAACAAGGCTCCCAGTTCTCCATGGCCTGTCCTGCCTTTCTGGATTTTACATTTTTTTCAGATGGCCCTTTTGACCGGGCGGAAGTGAGACTTCATTGTAGTGCAGATTTCCTTTGCAAGCTTGCTTGGTTGGCCAAAAAGGGCGTATGCGTTTTTTCCTGAATATATTCAGGAAAAAACGCATACGCCCTTTTTGGCCAAGTGCATCATTGTGGACGTTCTGCCTCTTTTCCTATGCTTTCAATGCAATTCCAGTCTACCTCCTGAAATCGGTTTCCTGCAATTCTGCCCCGCTTTCAAGTCCCCTTGGCAGCCTTACTTCAGTCTATTTTTGGACGATAGCTGTCATTTATAACTCTGCAGGTTTGTGAATTACAGTGCCCCTGAGCTCCTTTCTTCAACTTGCTTTCTTGTGACCTGGCCGCAACACCGCAGGATGGCTTCAGGCCCTAATCTGGTTCCGGCACGGCACGCTGAGCCTTTGGTTAATTCCTCTTCCTGGTGGGAAATGAGAGTTAAATTTGCCCGTTCAGACACCTCCAGCTAGTCTCTCATTGGTTCTCGCTATTCCTGTTCATCTTCCACAGAAATTGCAAACTGGGCCAAACAGGAGTTTAAAGGGACTGACTCTCCAAGTCGGGAGAGTGTTAGTAAAGCGTCTGGAATGTTGCACCCGAGTACCAGGGTACGAAAACTGAGACATATTTGAACACGTCTCCCGATCACATGGTTGATCATACTCTAGGTTCCACATGCATGTTTTAGCTGAAGGAGGAATACTTAAACCTCGGTAGTTGAAACCCGTGGAATGGGTACCATGCAATATGACTTCAAAGGGTCTTCATTTGCTCACCGAACCTCTCCAATCCTATCACTGCTGCGTTTATGCCCCTGTACACATGCTTGATTCTCTTTCAGAGACATAGCAATCCATAGGTTTTAAGATACTTACTAGTCAGGTACATTCTTAGGCGTTTAATATGCGGTGTTGAGTCCATTTCGTTGAGCAAGGAGTAGCTCTTGTCTATTCCATATTTGGCTTAAGGAACTTTATCTGTGCTCATTTCAATCTCTGGTTTTATGCAGCACCCCAACTCACCTTTACCCTTAAGCAAGCATAAGTTGGTTTTCTAAATTTGAGACCCTGTTCTGTTCTGTAATTCAGTTCCTGTGTAGCCAAGTTTACATTCCATGTATTACTGATATCTTATGATGTTTCTTTTTCTGTGTGACTTATTTCAGTTAGAATCATCATACCTGAATCCACTGATTGTGCTGCTAAGGGCCTGATGACACAGATTTCATTGCTGAGTAATATTGCTTTGTAAGTAAATACCACAACTTTTTTATCCATTTTTCAATTTCTGCGATGTTGAACTTGTACTGTAAACGAGGTTCTTGTAAACAGAGCCGTTCCAAACTTTTGGGTGGCTGTGTCTTTTTGATTTTAAATTGCCTAAGCTATAGGACCATACGTGGCAGTGCCCTAGGCTCTGTTGCTTTGTTTTTTAGATGTTTCAGAAACACCATACACTTCTCGCGAGTGGTTGTTGGCAATTTACATCCCGCCCTTCAGCATAACAAGGCTCCCAGTTCTCCATGGCCTGTCCTTCCTTTCTGGATTTTACACTTTTTTCAGATGGCCCTTTTGACCGGGGGGAAGTGAGACTTCATTGTAGTGCAGATTTCCTTTGCAAGCTTGCTTGGTTGGCCAAAAAGGGCGTATGCGTTTTTTCCTGAATATATTCAGGAAAAAACGCATACGCCCTTTTTGGCCAAGTGCATCATTGTGGACGTTCTGCCTCTTTTCCTATGCTTTCAATGCAATTCCAGTCTACCTCCTGAAATCGGTTTCCTGCAATTCTGCCCCGCTTTCAAGTCCTCTTGGCAGCCTTACTTCAGTGTATTTTTGGACGATAGCTGTCATTTATAACTCTGCAGGTTTGTGAATTACAGTGCCCCTGAGCTCCTTTCTTCAACTCGCTTTCTTGTGACCTGGCCGCAACACCGCAGGATGGCTTCAGGCCCTAATCTGGTTCCGGCCCGGCATGCTGAGCCTTTGGTTAATTCCTCTCCCTGGTGGGAAATGAGAGTTAAATTTGCCCGTCCAGACACCTCCAGCTAGCCTCTCATTGGTTCTCGCTATTCCTGTTCATCTTCCACAGAAATTGCAAACTGGGCCAAACAGGAGGTTAAAGGGACTGACTCTCCAAGTCGGGAGAGTGTTAGTAAAGCATCTGGAATGTTGCACCCGAGTACCAGGGGAGGAAAACTGAGACATATTTGAACACGTCTCCCGTTCACATGGTTGATCATACTCTGGGTTCCACATGCATGTTTTAGCTGAAGGAAGAATACCTTAAACCTGGAGAGTTGAGACCCGTGGAATGGGTACCATGCAATATGACTTCAAAGGGTTTTCATTTGCTCACCGAACCTCTCCAATCCTATCACTGCTGCGTTTATGCCCCTGTACACACGCTTGATTCTCTTTTGGAGACATAGCAATCCATAGGTTTTAAGATACTTACTAGTCAGGTACATTCTTAGGCGTTTAATATGGGGTTTTGAGTCCATTTCGTTGAGCAAGGAGTAGCTCTTGTCTATTCCATATTTGGCTTAAGGAACTTTATCTGTGCTCATTTCAATCTCTGGTTTTATGCAGCACCCCAACTCACCTTTACCCTTAAGCAAGCATAAGTTGGTTTTCTAAATTTGAGACCCTGTTCTGTTTTGGAATGCAGTTCCTGTGTAGCCAAGTTTACATTCCGTGTATTAGTGATATCTTATGATGTTTCTTTTTCTGTGTGACTTATTTCAGTTAGAATCATCGTACCTGAATCCACTCATTATGCTGCTACGGGCCTGATGACATAGATTTCATTGCTGAGTGATACTGCATTGTACGTAAGTACCACAAGTTCTTTATCCATTTTTCACTTTCTGTGATATTGAACTTGTACGGTAAACGAGGTTCTTGTAAACGGAGGCGTCCCAAACTTTGGGGTGGCTGTGTCTTTTTGATTTTAATTTCCCTAAGCTATAGGACCATAAGTGGAAGTGCCCTAGGCTCTGTTGCTTTGTTTTTTAGATGTTTCAGGAAACACCATACACTTCTCCCGAGTGTCTGTTGGCAATTTACATCCCGCCCATCAGCATAACAAGGCTCCCAGTTCTCCATGGCCTGTCCTGCCTTTCTGGATTTTACACTTTTTTCAGATGGCCCTTTTGACCGGGGAGAAGTGAGACTTCATTGTAGTGCAGATTTCCTTTGCAAGTTTGCTTGGTTGGCCAAAAAGTGCGTATGCGTTTTTTCCTGAATATATTCAGGAAAAATCGCATACGCACTTTTTGGCCAAGTGCATCATTGTGGACGTTCTGCCTCTTTTCCTATGCTTTCAATGCAATTCCAGTCTACCTCCTGAAATCGGTTTCCTGCAATTCTGCCCCGCTTTCAAGTCCTCTTGGCAGCCTTACTTCAGTCTATTTTTGGACGATAGCTGTCATTTATAACTCTGCAGGTTTGTGAATTACAGTGTCCCTGAGCTCCTTTCTTCAACTTGCTTTCTTGTGACCTGGCCGCAACACCGCAGGATGTCTTCAGGCCCTAATCTGGTTCTGGCACGGCACGCTGAGCCTTTGGTTAATTCCTCTTCCTGGTGGGAAATGAGAGTTAAATTTGCCCATCCAAACACCTCCAGCTGGTCTCTCATTGGTTCTCTCTATTCCTGTTCATCTTCCACAGAAATTGCAAACTGGGCCAAACAGGAGGTTAAAGGGACTGACTCTCCAAGTGGGGAGAGTGTTAGTAAAGCATCTGGAATGTTGCACCCGAGTACCAGGGTACGAAAACTGAGACATATTTGAACACGTCTCCCGATCACATGGTTGATCATACTCTAGGTTCCACATGCATGTTTTAGCTGAAGGAAGAATACCTTAAACCTGGGTAGTTGAAACCCGTGGAATGGGTACCATGCAATATGACTTCAAAGGGTCTTCATTTGCTCACGAACCTCTCCAATCATATCACTGCTGCGTTTATGCCCCTGTACACATGCTTGATTCTCTTTCGGAGACATAGCAATCCATAGGTTTTAAGATACTTACTAGTCAGGTACATTCTTAGGCGTTTAATATGCGGTGTTGAGTCCATTTCGTTGAGCAAGGAGTAGCTCTTGTCTATTCCATATTTGGCTTAAGGAACTTTATCTGTGCTCATTTCAATCTCTGGTTTTATGCAGCACCCCAACTCACCTTTCCCCTTAAGCAAGCATAAGTTGGTTTTCTAAATTTGAGACCCTGTTCTGTTCTGTAATTCAGTTCCTGTGTAGCCAAGTTTCCATTCCGTGTATTACTGATATCTTATGATGTTTCTTTTTCTGTGTGACTTATTTCAGTTAGAATCTTCATACCTGAATCCACTCATTGTGCTGCTAAGGGCCTGATGACATAGATTTCATTGCTGAGTGATATTGCTTTGTAAGTAAATACCACAACTTCTTTATCCATTTTTCACTTTCTGTGATTTTGAACTTGTACTGTAAACGAGTTTCTTGTAAACAGAGGCGTCCCAAACCTTGGGGTGGCTGTGTCTTTTTGATTTTAATTTCCCTAAGCTATAGGACCATAAGTGGCAGTGCCCTAGGCTCTGTTGCTTTGTTTTTTATATGTTTCAGGAAACACCATACACTTCTCCCGAGTGGTTGTTGGCAATTTACATCCCGCCCATCAGCATAACAAGGCTCCCAGTTCTCCATGGCCTGTCCTGCCTTTCTGGATTTTACACTTTTTTCAGATGGCCCTTTTGACCGGGGGGAAGTGAGACTTCATTGTAGTGCAGATTTCCTTTGCAAGCTTGCTTGGTTGGCCAAAAAGGGCGTATGCGTTTTTTCCTGAATATATTCAGGAAAAAACGCATACGCCCTTTTTGGCCAAGTGCATCATTGTGGACGTTCTGCCTCTTTTTCTATGCTTTCAATGCAATTCCAGTCTATCTCCTGAAATCGGTTTCCTGCAATTCTGCCCCGCTTTCAAGTCCTCTTGGCAGCCTTACTTCAGTATATTTTTGGACGATAGCTGTCATTTATAACTCTGAAGGTTTGTGAATTACAGTGCCCATGAGCTCCTTTCTTCAACTCGCTTTCTTGTGACCTGGCCGCAACACCGCAGGATGGCTTTAGGCCCTAATCTGGTTCCGGCACGGCACGCTGAGCCTTTGATTAATTCCTCTTCTTGGTGGGAAATGAGAGTTAAATTTGCCCGTCCAGACACCTCCAGCTAGCCTCTCATTGGTTCTCGCTATTCCTGTTCATCTTCCGTAGAAATTGCAAACTGGGCCAAACAGGAGGTTAAAGGGACTGACTCTCCAAGTCGGGAGAGTGTTAGTAAAGCGTCTGGAATGTTGCACCCGAGTACCAGGGTACGAAATTGAGACATATTTGAACACGTCTGCCGTTCACATGGTTGATCATACTTGGGTTCCACATGCATGTTTTAGCTGAAGGAAGAATACCTTAAACCTGGAGAGTTAAGACCCGTGTAATGGGTACCATGCAATATGACTTCAAAGGGTCTTCATTTGCTCACCGAACCTCTCCAATCCTATCACTGCTGCATTTATGCCCCTGTACACATGCTTGATTCTCTTTTGGAGACATAGCAATCCATAGGTTTTACGATACTTTCTAGTCAGGTACATTCTTAGGCGTTTAATATGCGGTGTTGAGTCCATTTCGTTGAGCAAGGAGTAGCTCTTGTCTATTCCATATTTGACTTAAGGAACTTTATCTGTGCTCATTTCAATCTCTGGTTTTATGCAGCACCCCAACTCACCTTTACCCTTAAGCAAGCATAAGTTGGTTTTCTAAATTTGAGACCCTGTTCTGTTCTGTAATTCAGTTCCTGTGTAGCCAAGTTTACATTCCGTGTATTACTGATATCTTATGATGTTTCTTTTTCTGTGTGACTTATTTCAGTTAGAATCATCATACCTGAATCCACTCATTGTGCTGCTAAGGGCCTGATGACACAGATTTCATTGCTGAGTGATATTGCTTTGTAAGTAAATACCACAACTTCTTTATCCATTTTTCACTTTCTGCGATGTTGAACTTGTACTGTAAACGAGGTTCTTGTAAACAGAGCCGTTCCAAACTTTGGGGTGGCTGTGTCTTTTTGATTTTAAATTGCCTAATCTATAGGACCATAAGCGGCAGTGCCCTAGGCTCTGTTGCTTTGTTTTTTAGATGTTTCAGAAACACCATACACTTCTCCCGAGTGGTTGTTGGCAATTTACATCCCGCCCTTCAGCATAACAAGGCTCCCAGTTCTCCATGGCCTGTCCTGCCTTTCTGGATTTTACACTTTTTTCAGATGGCCCTTTTGACCGGGGGGAAGTGAGACTTCATTGTAGTGCAGATTTCCTTTGCAAGCTTGCTTGGTTGGCCAAAAAGGGCGTATGCGTTTTTTCCTGAATATATTCAGGAAAAAACGCATACGCCCTTTTTGGCCAAGTGCATCATTGTGGACGTTCTGCCTCTTTTCCTATGCTTTCAATGCAATTGCAGTCTACCTCCTGAAATCGGTTTCCTGCAATTCTGCCCCGCTTTCAAGTCCTCTTGGCAGCCTTACTTCAGTCTATTTTTGGACGATAGCTGTCATTTATAACTCTGCAGGTTTGTGAATTACAGTGCCCCTGAGCTCCTTTCTTCAACTGGCTTTCTTGTGACCTGGCCGCAACACCGCAGGATGTCTTCAGGCCCTAATCTCGTTCTGGCACGGCACGCTGAGCCTTTGGTTAATTCCTCTTCCTGGTGGGAAATGAGAGTTAAATTTGCCCATCCAGACACCTCCAGCTAGTCTCTCATTGGTTCTCGCTATTCCTGTTCATCTTCCACAGAAATTGCAAACTTGGCCAAACAGGAGGTTAAAGGGACTGACTCTCCAAGTGGGGAGAGTGTTAGTAAAGCATCTGGAATGTTGCACCCGAGTACCAGGGTACGAAAACTGAGACATATTTGAACACGTCTCCCGATCACATGGTTGATCATACTCTGGGTTCCACATGCATGTTTTAGCTGAAGGAAGAATACCTTAAACGTGGGTAGTTGAAACCCGTGGAATGGGTACCATGCAATATGACTTCAAAGGGTCTTCATTTGCTCACGAACCTCTCCAATCCTATCACTGCTGCGTTTATGCCCCTGTACACATGCTTGATACTCTTTCAGAGACATAGCAATCCATAGGTTTTAAGATACTTACCATTCAGGTACATTCTTAGGCGTTTAATATGCGGTGTTGAGTCCATTTCGTTGAGCAAGGAGTAGCTCTTGTCTATTCCATATTTGGCTTAAGGAACTTTATCTGTGCTCATTTCAATCTCTGGTTTTATGCAGCACCCCAACTCACCTTTCCCCTTAAGCAAGCATAAGTTGGTTTTCTAAATTTGAGACCCTGTTCTGTTCTGTAATTCAGTTCCTGTGTAGCCAAGTTTACATTCCGTGTATTACTGATATCTTATGATGTTTCTTTTTCTGTGTGACTTATTTCAGTTAGAATCATCATACCTGAATCCACTCATTGTGCTGCTAAGGGCCTGATGACATAGATTTCATTGCTGAGTGATATTGCTTTGTAAGTAAATACCACAACTTCTTTATCCGTTTTCACTTTCTGCGATGTTGAACTTGTACTGTAAACGAGGTTCTTGTAAACAGAGGCGTCCCAAACTTTGGGGTGGCTGTGTCTTTTTGATTTTAATTTCCCTAAGCTATAGGACCATAAGTGGCAGTGCCCTAGGCTCTGTTGCTTTGTTTTTTAGATGTTTCAGGAAACACCATACACTTCTCCCGAGTGGTTGTTGGCAATTTACATCCCGCCCATCAGCATAACAAGGCTCCCAGTTCTCCATGGCCTGTCCTGCCTTTCTGGATTTTACATTTTTTTCAGATGGCCCTTTTGACCGGGCGGAAGTGAGACTTCATTGTAGTGCAGATTTCCTTTGCAAGCTTGCTTGGTTGGCCAAAAAGGGCCTATGCGTTTTTTCCTGAATATATTCAGGAAAAAACGCATACGCCCTTTTTGGCCAAGTGCATCATTGTGGACGTTCTGCCTCTTTTCCTATGCTTTCAATGCAATTCCAGTCTACCTCCTGAAATCGGTTTCCTGCAATTCTGCCCCGCTTTCAAGTCCTCTTGGCAGCCTTACTTCAGTCTATCTTTGGACGATAGCTGTCATTTGTAACTCTGCAGGTTTGTGAGTTACAGTGCCCCTGAGCTCCTTTCTTCAACTCGCTTTCTTGTGACCTGGCCACAACACCGCAGGATGGCTTCAGGCCCTAATCTGGTTCCGGCCCGGCACGCTGAGCCTTTGGTTAATTCCTCTTCCTGGTGGGAAATGAGAGTTAAATTTGCCCGTCCAGACACCTCCAGCTAGCCTCTCATTGGTTCTCGCTATTCCTGTTCATCTTCCGCAGAAATTGCAAACTGGGCCAAACAGGAGGTTAAAGGGACTGACTCTCCAAGTGGGGAGAGTGTTAGTAAAGCGTCTGGAATGTTGCACCCGAGTACCAGGGTACGAAAACTGAGACATATTTGAACACGTCTCCCGATCACATGGTTGATCATACTCTAGGTTCCACATGCATGTTTTAGCTGAAGGAAGAATACCTTAAACCTGTGTAGTTGAAACCCGTGGAATGGGTACCATGCAATATGACTTCAAAGGTTCTTCATTTGCTCACGAACCTCTCCAATCCTATCACTGCTCCGTTTATGCCCCTGTACACATGCTTGATTCTCTTTCGGAGACATAGCAATCCATAGGTTTTAAGATACTTACTAGTCAGGTACATTCTTAGGCGTTTAATATGCGGTGTTGAGTCCATTTCGTTGAGCAAGGAGTAGCTCTTGTCTATTCCATATTTGGCTTAAGGAACTTTATCTGTGCTCATTTCAATCTCTGGTTTTATGCAGCACCCCAACTCACCTTTCCCCTTAAGCAAGCATAAGTTGGTTTTCTAAATTTGAGACCCTGTTCTGTTCTGTAATTCAGTTCCTGTGTAGCCAAGTTTACATTCCGTGTATTACTGATATCTTATGATGTTTCTTTTCCTGTGTGACTTATTTCAGTTAGAATCATCATACCTGAATCCACTCATTGTGCTGCTAAGGGCCTGATGACACAGATTTCATTGCTGAGTGATATTGCTTTGTAAGTAAATACCACAACTTCTTTATCCATTTTTCACTTTCTGCGATGTTGAACTTGTACTGTAAACGAGGTTCTTGTAAACAGAGCCGTTCCAAACTTTGGGGTGGCTGTGTCTTTTTGATTTTAATTTCCCTAAGCTATAGGACCATAAGTGGAAGTGCCCTAGGCTCTGTTGCTTTGTTTTTTAGATGTTTCAGGAAACACCATACACTTCTCCCGAGTGGTTGTTGGCAATTTACATCCCGCCCATCAGCATAACAAGGCTCCCAGTTCTCCATGGCCTGTCCTGCCTTTCTGGATTTTACACTTTTTTCAGATGGCCCTTTTGACCGGGGGGAAGTGAGACTTCATTGAAGTGCAGATTTCCTTTGCAAGCTTGCTTGGTTGGCCAAAAAGGGCGTATGCGTTTTTTCCTGAATATATTCAGGAAAAAACGCATACGCCCTTTTTGGCCAAGTGCATCATTGTGGACGTTTTGCCTCTTTTCCTATGCTTTCAATGCAATTCCAGTCTACCTCCTGAAATCGGTTTCCTGCAATTCTGCCCCGCTTTCAAGTCCCCTTGGCAGCCTTACTTCAGTCTATTTTTGGACGATAGCTGTCATTTATAACTCTGCAGGTTTGTGAATTACAGTGCCCCTGAGCTCCTTTCTTCAACTTGCTTTCTTGTGACCTGGCCGCAACACCGCAGGATGGCTTCAGGCCCTAATCTGGTTCCGGCACGGCACGCTGAGCCTTTGGTTAATTCCTCTTCCTGGTGGGAAATGAGAGTTAAATTTGCCCGTTCAGACACCTCCAGCTAGTCTCTCATTGGTTCTCGCTATTCCTGTTCATCTTCCACAGAAATTGCAAACTGGGCCAAACAGGAGTTTAAAGGGACTGACTCTCCAAGTCGGGAGAGTGTTAGTAAAGCGTCTGGAATGTTGCACCCGAGTACCAGGGTACGAAAACTGAGACATATTTGAACACGTCTCCCGATCACATGGTTGATCATACTCTAGGTTCCACATGCATGTTTTAGCTGAAGGAGGAATACTTAAACCTCGGTAGTTGAAACCCGTGGAATGGGTACCATGCAATATGACTTCAAAGGGTCTTCATTTGCTCACCGAACCTCTCCAATCCTATCACTGCTGCGTTTATGCCCCTGTACACATGCTTGATTCTCTTTCAGAGACATAGCAATCCATAGGTTTTAAGATACTTACTAGTCAGGTACATTCTTAGGCGTTTAATATGCGGTGTTGAGTCCATTTCGTTGAGCAAGGAGTAGCTCTTGTCTATTCCATATTTGACTTAAAGAACTTTATCTGTGCTCATTTCAAGCTCTGGTTTTATGCAGCACCCCAACTCACCTTTCCCCTTAAGCAAGCATAAGTTGGTTTTCTAAATTTGAGACCCTGTTCTGTTCTGTAATTCGGTTCCTGTGTAGCCAAGTTTACATTCCGTGTATTACTGATATCTTATGATGTTTCTTTTTCTGTGTGACTTATTTCAGTTAGAATCATCATACCTGAATCCACTCATTGTGCTGCTAAGGGCCTGATGACACAGATTTCATTGCTGAGTGATATTGCTTTGTAAGTAAATACCACAACTTCTTTATCCATTTTTCACTTTCTGCGATGTTGAACTTGTACTGTAAACGAGGTTCTTGTAAACAGAGCCGTTCCAAACTTTGGGGTGGCTGTGTCTTTTTGATTTTAATTTCCCTAAGCTATAGGACCATAAGTGGAAGTGCCCTAGGTTCTGTTGCTTTGTTTTTTAGATGTGTCAGGAAACACCATACACTTCTCTCCAGTGGTTGTTGGCAATTTACATCCCGCCCATCAGCATAACAAGGCTCCCAGTTCTCCATGGCCTGTCCTGCCTTTCTGGATTTTACACTTTTTTCAGATGGCCCTTTTGACCGGGGGGAAGTGAGACTTCATTGTAGTGCAGATTTCCTTTGCAAGCTTGCTTGGTTGGCCAAAAAGGGCGTATGCGTTTTTTCCTGAATATATTCAGGAAAAAACGCATACGCCCTTTTTGGCCAAGTGCATCATTGTGGACGTTCTGCCTCTTTTCCTATGCTTTCAATGCAATTCCATTCTACCTCCTGAAATCGGTTTCCTGCAATTCTGCCCCGCTTTCAAGTCCTCTTGGCAGCCTTACTTCAGTCTATCTTTAGACGATAGCTGTCATTTGTAACTCTGCAGGTTTGTGAGTTACAGTGCCCCTGAGCTCCTTTCTTCAACTCGCTTTCTTTTGAGCTGCCCGCAACACCGCAGGATGGCTTCAGGCCCTAATCTGGTTCCGGTACGGCACGCTGAGCCTTTGGTTATTTCCTCTTCCTGGTGGGAAATGAGAGTTAAATTTGCCCGTCCAGACACCTCCAGCTAGTCTCTCATTGGTTCTCGCTATTCCTGTTCATCTTCCACAGAAATTGCAAACTGTGCCAAACAGGAGGTTAAAGGCGCTGACTCTCCAAGTGGGGAGAGTGTTAGTAAAGCGTCTGGAATGTTGCACCCGAGTACCAGGGGAGGAAAACTGAGACATATTTGAACACGTCTCCCGATCACATGGTTGATCATACTCTGGGTTCCACATGCACGTTTTAGCTGAAGGAAGAAAACCTAAAACCTGGGTAGTTGAAACCCGTGGAATGGGTACCATGCAATATGACTTCAAAGGGTCTTCATTTGCTCACCGAACCTCTCCAATCCTATCACTGCTGCGTTTATGCCCCTGTACACATGCTTGATTCTCTTTTGGAGACATAGCAATCCATAGGTTTTAAGATACTTACTAGTCAGGTACATTCTTAGGAGTTTAATATGGGGTTTTGAGTCCATTTCGTTGAGCAAGGAGTAGCTCTTGTCTATTCCATATTTGGCTTAAGGAACTTTATCTGTGCTCATTTCAATCTCTGGTTTTATGCAGCACCCCAACTCACCTTTACCCTTAAGCAAGCATAAGTTGGTTTTCTAAATTTGAGACCCTGTTCTGTTCTGTAATTCAGTTCCTGTGTAGCCAAGTTTACATTCCATGTATTACTGATATCTTATGATGTTTCTTTTTCTGTGTGACTTATTTCAGTTAGAATCATCATACCTGAATCCACTGATTGTGCTGCTAAGGGCCTGATGACACAGATTTCATTGCTGAGTAATATTGCTTTGTAAGTAAATACCACAACTTTTTTATCCATTTTTCAATTTCTGCGATGTTGAACTTGTACTGTAAACGAGGTTCTTGTAAACAGAGCCGTTCCAAACTTTTGGGTGGCTGTGTCTTTTTGATTTTAAATTGCCTAAGCTATAGGACCATACGTGGCAGTGCCCTAGGCTCTGTTGCTTTGTTTTTTAGATGTTTCAGAAACACCATACACTTCTCGCGAGTGGTTGTTGGCAATTTACATCCCGCCCTTCAGCATAACAAGGCTCCCAGTTCTCCATGGCCTGTCCTTCCTTTCTGGATTTTACACTTTTTTCAGATGGCCCTTTTGACCGGGGGGAAGTGAGACTTCATTGTAGTGCAGATTTCCTTTGCAAGCTTGCTTGGTTGGCCAAAAAGGGCGTATGCGTTTTTTCCTGAATATATTCAGGAAAAAACGCATACGCCCTTTTTGGCCAAGTGCATCATTGTGGACGTTCTGCCTCTTTTCCTATGCTTTCAATGCAATTCCAGTGTACCTCCTGAAATCGGTTTCCTGCAATTCTGCCCCGCTTTCAAGTCCTCTTGGCAGCCTTACTTCAGTGTATTTTTGGACGATAGCTGTCATTTATAACTCTGCAGGTTTGTGAATTACAGTGCCCCTGAGCTCCTTTCTTCAACTCGCTTTCTTGTGACCTGGCCGCAACACCGCAGGATGGCTTCAGGCCCTAATCTGGTTCCGGCCCGGCATGCTGAGCCTTTGGTTAATTCCTCTCCCTGGTGGAAAATGAGAGTTAAATTTGCCCGTCCAGACACCTCCAGCTAGCCTCTCATTGGCTCTCGCTATTCCTGTTCATCTTCCACAGAAATTGCAAACTGGGCCAAACAGGAGGTTAAAGGGACTGACTCTCCAAGTCGGGAGAGTGTTAGTAAAGCATCTGGAATGTTGCACCCGAGTACCAGGGGAGGAAAACTGAGACATATTTGAACACGTCTCCCGTTCACATGGTTGATCATACTCTGGGTTCCACATGCATGTTTTAGCTGAAGGAAGAATACCTTAAACCTGGAGAGTTGAGACCCGTGGAATGGGTACCATGCAATATGACTTCAAAGGGTTTTCATTTGCTCACCGAACCTCTCCAATCCTATCACTGCTGCGTTTATGCCCCTGTACACACGCTTGATTCTCTTTTGGAGACATAGCAATCCATAGGTTTTAAGATACTTACTAGTCAGGTACATTCTTAGGCGTTTAATATGGGGTTTTGAGTCCATTTCGTTGAGCAAGGAGTAGCTCTTGTCTATTCCATATTTGGCTTAAGGAACTTTATCTGTGCTCATTTCAATCTCTGGTTTTATGCAGCACCCCAACTCACCTTTACCCTTAAGCAAGCATAAGTTGGTTTTCTAAATTTGAGACCCTGTTCTGTTTTGGAATGCAGTTCCTGTGTAGCCAAGTTTACATTCCGTGTATTAGTGATATCTTATGATGTTTCTTTTTCTGTGTGACTTATTTCAGTTAGAATCATCGTACCTGAATCCACTCATTATGCTGCTACGGGCCTGATGACATAGATTTCATTGCTGAGTGATACTGCATTGTACGTAAGTACCACAAGTTCTTTATCCATTTTTCACTTTCTGTGATATTGAACTTGTACGGTAAACGAGGTTCTTGTAAACGGAGGCGTCCCAAACTTTGGGGTGGCTGTGTCTTTTTGATTTTAATTTCCCTAAGCTATAGGACCATAAGTGGAAGTGCCCTAGGCTCTGTTGCTTTGTTTTTTAGATGTTTCAGGAAACACCATACACTTCTCCCGAGTGTCTGTTGGCAATTTACATCCCGCCCATCAGCATAACAAGGCTCCCAGTTCTCCATGGCCTGTCCTGCCTTTCTGGATTTTACACTTTTTTCAGATGGCCCTTTTGACCGGGGAGAAGTGAGACTTCATTGTAGTGCAGATTTCCTTTGCAAGTTTGCTTGGTTGGCCAAAAAGGGCGTATGCGTTTTTTCCTGAATATATTCAGGAAAAATCGCATACGCACTTTTTGGCCAAGTGCATCATTGTGGACGTTCTGCCTCTTTTCCTATGCTTTCAATGCAATTCCAGTCTACCTCCTGAAATCGGTTTCCTGCAATTCTGCCCCGCTTTCAAGTCCTCTTGGCAGCCTTACTTCAGTCTATTTTTGGACGATAGCTGTCATTTATAACTCTGCAGGTTTGTGAATTACAGTGCCCCTGAGCTCCTTTCTTCAACTTGCTTTCTTGTGACCTGGCCGCAACACCGCAGGATGTCTTCAGGCCCTAATCTGGTTCTGGCACGGCACGCTGAGCCTTTGGTTAATTCCTCTTCCTGGTGGGAAATGAGAGTTAAATTTGCCCATCCAAACACCTCCAGCTGGTCTCTCATTGGTTCTCTCTATTCCTGTTCATCTTCCACAGAAATTGCAAACTGGGCCAAACAGGAGGTTAAAGGGACTGACTCTCCAAGTGGGGAGAGTGTTAGTAAAGCATCTGGAATGTTGCACCCGAGTACCAGGGTACGAAAACTGAGACATATTTGAACACGTCTCCCGATCACATGGTTGATCATACTCTAGGTTCCACATGCATGTTTTAGCTGAAGGAAGAATACCTTAAACCTGGGTAGTTGAAACCCGTGGAATGGGTACCATGCAATATGACTTCAAAGGGTCTTCATTTGCTCACGAACCTCTCCAATCCTATCACTGCTGCGTTTATGCCCCTGTACACATGCTTGATTCTCTTTCGGAGACATAGCAATCCATAGGTTTTAAGATACTTACTAGTCAGGTACATTCTTAGGCGTTTAATATGCGGTGTTGAGTCCATTTCGTTGAGCAAGGAGTAGCTCTTGTCTATTCCATATTTGGCTTAAGGAACTTTATCTGTGCTCATTTCAATCTCTGGTTTTATGCAGCACCCCAACTCACCTTTACCCTTAAGCAAGCATAAGTTGGTTTTCTAAATTTGAGACCCTGTTCTGTTCTGTAATTCAGTTCCTGTGTAGCCAAGTTTACATTCTGTGTATTACTGATATCTTATGATGTTTCTTTTTCTGTGTGACTTATTTCAGTTAGAACCATCATACCTGAATCCACTCATTGTGCTTGTAAGGGCCTGATGACACAGATTTCATTGCTGAGTGATATTGCTTTGTAAGTAAATACCACAACTTCTTTCTCCATTTTTCACTTTCGGCAATGTTGAACTTGTACTGTAAATGAGGTTCTTGTAAACAGAGCCGTTCCAAACTTTGCGGTGGCTGTGTCTTTTTGAGTTTAATTTCCCTAAGCTATAGGACCATAAGTGGAAGTGCCCTAGGTTCTGTTGCTTTGTTTTTTAGATGTTTCAGGAAACACCATACACTTCTCCGGAGTGGTTTTTGGCAATTTACATCCCGCCCATCAGCATAACAAGGCTCCCAGTTCTCCAAGGCCTGTCCTGCCTTTCTGGATTTTACACTTTTTTCAGATGGCCCTTTTGACCGGGGGGAAGTGAGACTTCATTGTAGTGCAGATTTCCTTTGCAAGCTTGCTTGGTTGGCCAAAAAGGGCGTATGCGTTTTTTCCTGAATATATTCAGGAAAAAACGCATACGCCCTTTTTGGCCAAGTGCATCATTGTGGACGTTCTGCCTCTTTTCCTATGCTTTCAATGCAATTCCAGTCTACCTCCTGAAATCGGTTTCCTGCAATTCTGCCCCGCTTTCAAGTCCTCTTGGCAGCATTACTTCAGTCTATTTTTGGACGATAGCTGTCATTTATAACTCTGCAGGTTTGTGAATTACAGTGCCCCTGAGCTCCTTTCTTCAACTCGCTTTCTTGTGACCTGGCCGCAACACCGCAGGATGGCTTCAGGCCCTAATCTGGTTCCGGTTCGGCACGCTGAGCCTTTGGTTATTTCCTCTTCCTGGTGGGAAATGAGAGTTAAATTTGCCCGTCCAGACACCTCCAGCTAGCCTCTCATTGGTTCTCGCTATTCCTGTTCATCTTCCGCAGAAATTGCAAACTGTGCCAAACAGGAGGTTAAAGGCGCTGACTCTCCAAGTCGGGAGAGTGTTAGTAAAGCGTCTGGAATGTTGCACCCGAGTACCAGGGGAGGAAAACTGAGACATATTTGAACACGTCTCTCGATCACATGGTTGATCATACTCTGGGTTCCACATGCACGTTTTAGCTGAAGGAAGAAAACCTAAAACCTGGGTAGTTGAAACCCGTGGAATGGGTACCATGCAATATGACTTCAAAGGGTCTTCATTTGCTCACCGAACCTCTCCAATCCTATCACTGCTGCGTTTATGCCCCTGTACACATGCTTGATTCTCTTTCAGAGACATAGCAATCCATAGGTTTTAAGATACTTACTAGTCAGGTACATTCTTAGGCGTTTAATATGCGGTGTTGAGTCCATTTCGTTGAGCAAGGAGTAGCTCTTGTCTATTCCATATTTGGCTTAAGGAACTTTATCTGTGCTCATTTCAATCTCTGGTTTTATGCAGCACCCCAACTCACCTTTACCCTTAAGCAAGCATAAGTTGGTTTTCTAAATTTGAGACCCTGTTCTGTTCTGTAATTCAGTTCCTGTGTAGCCAAGTTTACATTCCGTGTATTACTGATATCTTTTGATGTTTCTTTTTCTGTGTGACTTATTTCAGTTAGAATCATCATACCTGAATCCACTCATTGTGCTGCTAAGGGCCTGATGACACAGATTTCATTGCTGAGTGATATTGCTTTGTAAGTAAATACCACAACTTCTTTATCCATTTTTCACTTTCTGCGATGTTGAACTTGTACTGTAAACGAGGTTCTTGTAAACAGAGCCGTTCCAAACTTTGGGGTGGCTGTGTCTTTTTGATTTTAATTTCCCTAGGCTATAGGACCATAAGTGGAAGTGCCCTAGGCTCTGTTGCTTTGTTTTTTAGATGTTTCAGGAAACACCATACACTTCTCCCGAGTGGTTGTTGGCAATTTACATCCCGCCATTCAGCATAACAAGCCTCCCAGTTCTCCATGGCCTGTCCTGCCTTTCTGGATTTTACACTTTTTTCAGATGGCCCTTTTGACCGGGGGGAAGTGAGACTTCATTGTAGTGCAGATTTCCTTTGCAAGCTTGCTTGGTTGGCCAAAAGGGGCGTATGCGTTTTTTCCTGAATATATTCAGGAAAAAACGCATACGCACTTTTTGGCCAAGTGCATCATTGTGGACGTTCTGCCTCTTTTCCTATGCTTTCAATGCAATTCCAGTCTACCTCCTGAAATCGGTTTCCTGCAATTCTGCCCCGCTTTCAAGTCCTCTTGGCAGCCTTACTTCAGTATATTTTTGGACGATAGCTGTCATTTATAACTCTGCAGGTTTGTGAATTACAGTGCCCCTGAGCTCCTTTCTTCAACTCGCTTTCTTGTGACCTGGCCGCAACACTGCAGGATGGCTTCAGGCCCTAATCTGGTTCCGGCACGGCACGCTGAGCCTTTGGTTAATTCCTCTTCCTGGTGGGAAATGAGAGTTAAATTTGCCCGTCCAGACACCTCCAGCTAGTCTCTCATTGGTTCTCGCTATTCCTGTTCATCTTCCGCAGAAATTGCAAACTGGGCCAAACAGGAGGTTAAAGGGACTGACTCTCCAAGTGGGGAGAGTGTTAGTAAAGCGTCTGGAATGTTGCACCCGAGTACCAGGGTACGAAAACTGAGACATATTTGAACACGTCTCCCGATCACATGGTTGATCATACTCTAGGTTCCACATGCCTGTTTTAGCTGAAGGAAGAATACCTTAAACCTGGGTATTTGAAACCCGTGGAATGGGTACCATGCAATATGACTTCAAAGGGTCTTCATTTGCTCACCGAACATCTCCAATCCTATCACTGCTGCGTTTATGCCCCTGTACACATGCTTGATTCTCTTTCAGAGACATAGCAATCCATAGGTTTTAAGATACTTACTAGTCAGGTACATTCTTAGGCGTTTAATATGCGGTGTTGAGTCCATTTCGTTGAGCAAGGAGTAGCTCTTGTCTATTCCATATTTGGCTTAAGGAACTTTATCTGTGCTCATTTCAATCTCTGGTTTTATGCAGCACCCCAACTCACCTTTACCCTTAAGCAAGCATAAGTTGGTTTTCTAAATTTGAGACCCTGTTCTGTTCTGTAATTCAGGTACTGTGTAGCCAAGTTTACATTCCGTGTATTACTGATATCTTATGATGTTTCTTTTTCTGTGTGACTTATTTCAGTTAGAATCATCATACCTGAATCCACTCATTGTGCTGCTAAGGGCCTGATGACACAGATTTCATTGCTGAGTAATATTGCTTTGTAAGTAAATACCACAACTTTTTTATCCATTTTTCAATTTCTGCGATGTTGAACTTGTACTGTAAACGAGGTTCTTGTAAACAGAGCCGTTCCAAACTTTGCGGTGGCTGTGTCTTTTTGATTTTAAATTGCCTAAGCTATAGGACCATAAGCGGCAGTGACCTAGGCTCTGTTGCTTTGTTTTTTAGATGTTTCAGAAACACCATACACTTCTCCCGAGTGGTTGTTGGCAATTTACATCCCGCCCTTCAGCATAACAAGGCTCCCAGTTCTCCATGGCCTGTCCTGCCTTTCTGGATTTTACACTTTTTTCAGATGGCCCTTTTGACCGGGGGGAAGTGAGACTTCATTGTAGTGCAGATTTCCTTTGCAAGCTTGCTTGGTTGGCCAAAAAGGGCGTATGCGTTTTTTCCTGAATATATTCAGGAAAAAACGCATACGCCCTTTTTGGCCAAGTGCATCATTGTGGACGTTCTGCCTCTTTTCCTATGCTTTCAATGCAATTGCAGTCTACCTCCTGAAATCGGTTTCCTGCAATTCTGCCCCGCTTTCAAGTCCTCTTGGCAGCCTTACTTCAGTCTATTTTTGGACGATAGCTGTCATTTATAACTCTGCAGGTTTGTGAATTACAGTGCCCCTGAGCTCCTTTCTTCAACTCGCTTTCTTGTGACCTGGCCGCAACACCGCAGGATGGCTTCAGGCCCTAATCTGGTTCCGGCACGGCACGCTGAGCCTTTCATTATTTTGTCTTCCTGGTGGGAAATGAGAGTTAAATTTGCCCGTCCAGACACCTCCAGCTAGTCTCTCATTGGTTCTCGCTATTCCTGTTCATCTTCCACAGAAATTGCAAACTGGGCCAAACAGGAGGTTAAAGGCGCTGACTCTCCAAGTGGGGAGAGTGTTAGTAAAGCGTCTGGAATGTTGCACCCGAGTACCAGGGAAGGAAAACTGAGACATATTTGAACACGTCTCCCGATCACATGGTTGATCATACTCTGGGTTCCACATGCATGTTTTAGCTGAAGGAAGAATACCTAAAACCTGGGTAGTTGAAACCCGTGGAATGGGTACCATGCAATATGACTTCAAAGGGTCTTCATTTGCTCACCGAGCCTCTCCAATCCTATCACTGCTGCGTTTATGCCCCTGTACACATGCTTGATTCTCTTTCGGAGACATAGCAATCCATAGGTTTTAAGATACTTACTAGTCAGGTACATTCTTAGGCGTTTAATATGCGGTGTTGAGTCCATTTCGTTGAGCAAGGAGTAGCTCTTGTCTATTCCATATTTGGCTTAAGGAACTTTATCTGTGCTCATTTCAATCTCTGGTTTTATGCAGCATCCCAACTCACCTTTACCCTTAAGCAAGCATAAGTTGGTTTTATAATTTGAGAACCTGTTCTGTTTTGGAATTCAGTTCCTGTGTAGCCAAGTTTACATTCCGTGTATTAGTGATATCTTATGATGTTTCTTTTTCTATGTGACTTATTTCAGTTAGAATCAGCGTACCTGAATCTACTCATTATGCTGCTACGGGCCTGATGACATAGATTTCATTGCTGAGTGATACTGCATTGTACGTAAGTACCACAAGTTCTTTATCCATTTTTCACTTTCTGTGATATTGAACTTGTATGGTAAACGAGGTTCTTGTAAACGGAGGCGTTCCAAACTTTGGGGTGGCTGTGTCTTTTTGATTTTAATTTCCCTAAGCTATAGGACCATAAGTGGAAGTGCCCTAGGCTCTGTTGCTTTGTTTTTTAGATGTTTCAGGAAACACCATACACTTCTCCAGAGTGTCTATTGGCAATTTACATCCCGCCCATCAGCATAACAAGGCTCCCAGTTCTCCATGGCCTGTCCTGCCTTTCTGGATTTTACACTTTTTTCAGATGGCCCTTTTGACTGGGGGGAAGTGAGACTTCATTGTAGTGCAGATTTCCTTTGCAAGCTTGCTTGGTTGGCCAAAAAGGGCGTATGCGTTTTTTCCTGAATATATTCAGGAAAAAACGCATACGCCCTTTTTGGCCAAGTGCATCATTGTGGATGTTCTGCCTCTTTTCTTATGCTTTCAATGCAATTCCAGTCTACCTCCTGAAATCGGTTTCCTGCAATTCTGCCCCGCTTTCAACGCCTCTTGGCAGCCTTACTTCAGTCTATTTTTGGACGATAGCTGTCATTTATAACTCTGCAGGTTTGTGAATTACAATGCCCCTGAGCTCCTTTCTTCAACTCGCTTTCTTGTGACCTGGCCGCAACACCGCAGGATGGCTTCAGGCCCGAATCTGGTTCTGGCACGGCACGCTGAGCCTTTGGTTAATTCCTCTTCCTGGTGGGAAATGAGAGTTAATTTGCCCGTTCAGACACCTCCAGCTAGTCTCTCATTGGTTCTCGCTATTCCTGTTCATCTTCCGCAGAAATTGCAAACTGGGTCAAACAGGAGGTTAAAGGGGCTGACTCTCCAAGTGGGGAGAGTGTTAGTAAAGCGTCTGGAATGTTGCACCCGAGTACCAGGGTACGAAAACTGAGACATATTTGAACACGTCTCCCGATCAAATGGTTGATCATACTCTAGGTTCCACATGCATGTTTTAGCTGAAGGAAGAATACCTTAAACCTGGGTAGTTGAAACCCGTGGAATGGGTACCATGCAATATGACTTCAAAGGGTCTTCATTTGCTCACGAACCTCTCCAATCCTATCACTGCTGCGTTTATGCCCCTGTACACATGCTTGATTCTCTTTCGGAGACATAGCAATCCATAGGTTTTAAGATACTTACTAGTCAGGTACATTCTTAGGCGTTTAATATGCGGTGTTGAGTCCATTTCGTTGAGCAAGGAGTAGCTCTTGTCTATTCCATATTTGGCTTAAGGAACTTTATCTGTGCTCATTTCAATCTGTGGTTTTATGCAGCAACCCAACTCACCTTTCCCCTTAAGCAAGCATAAGTTGGTTTCCTAAATTTGAGAACCTGTTCTGTTTTGGAATTCAGTTCCTGTGTAGCCAAGTTTACATTCCGTGTATTAGTGATATCTTATGATGTTTCTTTTTCTGTGTGACTTATTTCAGTTAGAATCATCGTACCTGAATCTACTCATTATGCTGCTACGGGCCTGATGACATAGATTTCATTGCTGAGTGATACTGCATTGTACGTAAGTACCACAAGTTCTTTATCCATTTTTCACTTTCTGTGATATTGAACTTGTAATGTAAACGAGGTTCTTGTAAACGGAGGCGTCCCAAACTTTGGGGTGGCTGTGTCTTTTTGATTTTAATTTCCCTAAGATATAGGACCATAAGTGGAAGTGCCCTAGGCTCTGTTGCTTTGTTTTTTAGATGTTTCAGGAAACACCATACACTTCTCCCGAGTGTCTGTTGGCAATTTACATCCCGCCCATCAGCATAACAAGGCTCCCAGTTCTCCATGGCCTGTCCTGCCTTTCTGGATTTTACACTTTTTTCAGATGGCCCTTTTGACCGGGGGGAAGTGAGACTTCATTGTAGTGCAGATTTCCTTTGCAAGCTTGCTTGGTTGGCCAGAAAGGGCGTATGCGTTTTTTCCTGAATATATTCAGGAAAAAACGCATACGCCCTTTTTGGCCAAGTGCATCATTGTGGACGTTCTGCCTCTTTTCCTATGCTTTCAATGCAATTCCAGTCTACCTCCTGAAATCGGTTTCCTGCAATTTTGCCCCACTTTCAAGTCCTCTTGGCAGCCTTACTTCAGTCTATTTTTGGACGATAGCTGTCATTTATAACTCGGCAGGTTTGTGAATTACAGTGCCCCTGAGCTCCTTTCTTCAACTTGCTTTCTTGTGACCTGGCCGCAACACCGCAGGATGTCTTCAGGCCCTAATCTGGTTCCGGCACGGCACGCTGAGCCTTTGGTTATTTCCTCTTCCTGGTGGGAAATGAGAGTTAAATTTGCCCGTCCAGACACCTCCAGCTAGTCTCTCATTGGTTCTCGCTATTCCTGTTCATCTTCCGCAGAAATTGCAAACTGGGCCAAACAGGAGGTTAAAGGCGCTGACTCTCCAAGTCGGGAGAGTGTTAGTAAAGCGTCTGGAATGTTGCACCCGAGTACCAGGGTACAAAAACTGAGACATATTTGAACACGTCTCCCGATCACATGGTTGATCATACTCTAGGTTCCACATGCATGTTTTAGCTGAAGGAAGAATACCTTAAACCTGGAGAGTTAAGACCCGTGTAATGGGTACCATGCAATATGACTTCAAAGGGTCTTCATTTGCTCACCGAACCTCTCCAATCCTATCACTGCTGCGTTTATGCCCCTGTACACATGCTTGATTCTCTTTCGGAGACATAGCAATCCATAGGTTTTAAGATACTTACTAGTCAGGTACATTCTTAGGCGTTTAATATGCGGTGTTGAGTCCATTTCGTTGAGCAAGGAGTAGCTCTTGTCTATTCCATATTTGACTTAAGGAACTTTATCTGTGCTCATTTCAATCTCTGGTTTTATGCAGCACCCCAACTCACCTTTACCCTTAAGCAAGCATAAGTTGGTTTTCTAAATTTGAGACTCTGTTCTGTTCTGTAATTCAGTTCCTGTGTAGCCAAGTTTACATTCCGTGTATTACTGATATCTTATGATGTTTCTTTTTCTGTGTGACTTATTTCAGTTAGAATCATCATACCTGAATCCACTCATTGTGCTGCTAAGGGCCTGATGACACAGATTTCATTGCTGAGTGATATTGCTTTGTAAGTAAATACCACAACTTCTTTATCCATTTTTCACTTTCTGCGATGTTGAACTTGTACTGTAAACGAGGTTCTTGTAAACAGAGCCGTTCCAAACTTTGGGGTGGCTGTGTCTTTTTGATTTTAATTTCCCTAAGCTATAGGACCATAAGCGGAAGTGCCCTAGGTTCTGTTGCTTTGTTTTTTAGATGTTTCAGGAAACACCATACACTTCTCCCGAGTGGTTGTTGGCAATTTACATCCCACCCATCAACATAACAAGGCTCCCAGTTCTCCATGGTCTGTCCTGCCTTTCTGGATTTTACAATTTTTTCAGATGCCCTTTTGACCGGGGGGAAGTGAGACTTCATTGTAGTGCAGATTTCCTTTGCAAGTTTGCTTGGTTGGCCAAAAAGGGCGTATGCGTTTTTTCCTGAATATATTCAGGAAAAAACGCATACGCCCTTTTTGGCCAAGTGCATCATTGTGGACGTTCTGCCTCTTTTCCTATGCTTTCAATGCAATTCCAGTCTACCTCCTGAAATCGGTTTCCTGCAATTCTGCCCCACTTTCAAGTCCTCTTGGCAGCCTTACTTCAGTCTATTTTTGGACGATAGCTGTCATTTATAACTCGGCAGGTTTGTGAATTACAGTGCCCCTGAGCTCCTTTCTTCAACTTGCTTTCTTGTGACCTGGCCGCAACACCGCAGAATGGCTTCAGGCCCTAATCTGGTTCCGGCACGGCACGCTGAGCCTTTGGTTAATTCCTCTTCCTGGTGGGAAATGAGAGTTAAATTTGCCCGTCCAGACACCTCCAGCTAGTCTCTCATTGGCTCTCGCTATTCCTGTTCATCTTCCGCAGAAATTGCAAACTGGGCCAAACAGGAGGTTAAAGGCGCTGACTCTCCAAGTGGGGAGAGTGTTAGTAAAGCGTCTGGAATGTTGCACCCGAGTACCAGGGGAGGAAAACTGAGACATATTTGAAAACGTCTCCCGTTCACATGGTTGATTATACTTGGGTTCCACATGCATGTTTTAGCTGAAGGAAGAATACCTTAAACCTGGAGAGTTAAGACCCGTGTAATGGGTACCATGCAATATGACTTCAAAGGGTCTTCATTTGCTCACCGAACCTCTCCAATCCTATCACTGCTGCGTTTATGCCCCTGTACACATGCTTGATTCTCTTTCGGAGACATAGCAATCCATAGGTTTTAAGATACTTACTAGTCAGGTACATTCTTAGGCGTTTAATATGCGGTGTTAAGTCCATTTCGTTGAGCAAGGAGTAGCTCTTGTCTATTCCATATTTGACTAAGGAACTTTATCTGTGCTCATTTCAATCTCTGGTTTTATGCAGCACCCCAACTCACCTTTACCCTTAAGCAAGCATAAGTTGGTTTTCTAAATTTGAGACCCTGTTCTGTTCTGTAATTCAGTTCCTGTGTAGCCAAGTTTACATTCCGTGTATTACTGATATCTTATGATGTTTCTTTTTCTGTGTGACTTATTTCAGTTAGAATCATCATACCTGAATCCACTCATTGTGCTGCTAAGGGCCTGATGACACAGATTTCATTGTTGAGTGATATTGCTTTGTAAGTAAATACCACAACTTCTTTATCCATTTATCACTTTCTGCGATGTTGAACTTGTACTGTAAACGAGGTTCTTGTAAACAGAGCCGTTCCAAACTTTGGGGTGGCTGTGTCTTTTTGATTTTAATTTCCCTAAGCTATAGGACCATAAGTGGAAGTGCCCTAGGTTCTGTTGCTTTGTTTTTTAGATGTTTCAGGAAACACCATACACTTCTCCCGAGTGGTTGTTGGCAGTTTACATCCCACCCATCAGCATAACAAGGCTCCCAGTTCTCCATGGCCTGTCCTGCCTTTCTGGATTTTACACTTTTTTCAGATGGCCCTTTTGACCTGGGGGAAGTGAGACTTCATTGTAGTGCAGATTTCCTTTGCAAGCTTGCTTGGTTGGCCAAAAAGGGCGTATGCGTTTTTTCCTGAATATATTCAGGAAAAAACGCATACGCCCTTTTTGGCCAAGTGCATCATTGTGGACGTTCTGCCTCTTTTCCTATGCTTTCAATGCAATTCCAGTCTACCTCCTGAAATCGGTTTCCTGCAATTCTGCCCCGCTTTCAAGTCCTCTTGGCAGCCTTACTTCAGTCTATTTTTGGACGATAGCTGTCATTTATAACTCTGCAGGTTTGTGAATTACAGTGCCCCTGAGCTCCTTTCTTCAACTCGCTTTCTTTTGAGCTGGCTGCAACACCGCAGGATGGCTTCAGGCCCTAATCTGGTTCCGGCCCGGCATGCTGAGCCTTTGGTTAATTCCTCTTCCTGGTGGGAAATGAGAGTTAATTTGCCCGTCCAGACACCTCCAGCTAGCCTCTCATTGGTTCTCGCTATTCCTGTTCGTCTTCCGCAGAAATTGCAAACTGGGCCAAACAGGAGGTTAAAGGGACTGACTCTCCAAGTCGGGAGAGTGTTAGTAAAGCGTCTGGAATGTTGCACCCGAGTACCAGGGGAGGAAAACTGAGACATATTTGAACACGTCTCCCGATCACATGGTAGATCATACTCTAGGTTCCACATGCATGTTTTAGCTGAAGGAAGAATACCTTAAACCTGGGTAGTTGAAAACCATGGAATGGGTACCATCCAATATGACTTCAAAGGGTCTTCATTTGCTCACGAACCTCTCCAATCCTATCACTGCTGCGTTTATGCCCCTGTACACATGCTTGATTCTCTTTTGGG
>NW_027193150.1:0-55000 GCF_949987515.2 Delphinus delphis | reverse complement strand
TAACAAGGCTCCCAGTTCTCCATGGCCTGTCCTGCCTTTCTGGATTTTACACTTTTTTCAGATGGCCCTTTTGACCGGGGGGAAGTGAGACTTCATTGTAGTGCAGATTTCCTTTGCAAGCTTGCTTGGTTGGCCAAAAAGGGCGTATGCGTTTTTTCCTGAATATATTCAGGAAAAAACGCATACGCCCTTTTTGGCCAAGTGCATCATTGTGGACGTTCTGCCTCTTTTCCTATGCTTTCAATGCAATTCCAGTCTACCTCCTGAAATCGGTTTCCTGCAATTCTGCCCCGCTTTCAAGTCCTCTTGGCAGCCTTACTTCAGTCTATTTTTGGACGATAGCTGTCATTTATAACTCTGCAGGTTTGTGAATTACAGTGCCCATGAGCTCCTTTCTTCAACTCGCTTTCTTTTGAGCTGGCCGCAACACCGCAGGATGGCTTCAGGCCCTAATCTGTTTCCGGTACGGCATGCTGAGCCTTTGGTTATTTCCTCTTCCTGGTGGGAAATGAGAGTTAAATTTGCCCGTCCAGACACCTCCAGCTAGCCTCTCATTGGTTCTCGCTATTCCTGTTCATCTTCCGCAGAAATTGCAAACTGGGCCAAACAGGAGGTTAAAGGCGCTGACTCTCCAAGTGGGGAGAGTGTTAGTAAAGCGTCTGGAATGTTGCACCCGAGTACCAGGGGAGGAAAACTGAGACATATTTGAACACGTCTCCTGTTCACATGGTTGATCATACTTGGGATCCACATGCATGTTTTAGCTGAAGGAAGAATACCTTAAACCTGGAGATTTGAGACCCGTGGAATGGGTACCATGCAATATGACTTCAAAGGGTCTTCATTTGCTCACCGAACCTCTCCAATCCTATCACTGCTGCGTTTATGCCCCTGTACACATGCTTGATTCTCTTTTGGAGACATAGCGATCCATAGGTTTTAAGATACTTACTAGTCAGGTACATTCTTAGGCGTTTAATATGGGGTGTTGAGTCCATTTCGTTGAGCAAGGAGTAGCTCTTGTCGATTCCATATTTGGCTTAAGGAACTTTATCTGTGCTCATTTCAATCTCTGGTTTTATGCAGCACCCCAACTCACCTTTCCCCTTAAGCAAACATAAGTTGGTTTTCTAAATTTGAGACCCTGTTCTGTTCTGTAATTCAGTTCCTGTGTAGCCAAGTTTACATTCTGTGTATTACTGATATCTTATGATGTTTCTTTTCTGTGTGACTTACTTCAGTTAGAATCATCATACCTGAATCCACTCATTGTGCTGCTAAGGGCCTGATGACACAGATTTCATTGCTGAGTGATATTGCTTTGTAAGTAAATACCACAACTTCTTTATCCATTTTTCACTTTCTGCGATGTTGAACTTGTACTGTAAACGAGGTTCTTGTAAACAGAGCCGTTCCAAACTTTGGGGTGGCTGTGTCTTTTTCAATTTAATTTCCCTAAGCTATAGGACCATAAGTGGAAGTGCCCTAGGTTCTGTTGCTTTGTTTTTTAGATGTTTCAGGAAACACCATACACTTCTCCCGAGTGGTTGTTGGCAATTTACATCCCGCCCATCAGCATAACAAGGCTCCCAGTTCTCCATGGCCTGTCCTGCCTTTCTGGATTTTACACTTTTTTCAGATGGCCCTTTTGACCGGGGGGAAGTGAGACTTCATTGTAGTGCAGATTTCCTTTGCAAGCTTGCTTGGTTGGCCAAAAAGGGCGTATGCGTTTTTTCCTGAATATATTCAGGAAAAAACGCATACGCCCTTTTTGGCCAAGTGCATCATTGTGGACGTTCTGCCTCTTTTCCTATGCTTTCAATGCAATTCCAGTCTACCTCCTGAAATCGGTTTCCTGCAATTCTGCCCCGCTTTCAAGTCCTCTTGGCAGCCTTACTTCAGTCTATTTTTGGACGATAGCTGTCATTTATAACTCTGCAGGTTTGTGAATTACAGTGCCCCTGAGCTCCTTTCTTCAACTCGCTTTCTTTTGAGCTGGCCGCAACACCGCAGGATGGCTTCAGGCCCTAATCTGGTTCCGGCACGGCACGCTGAGCCTTTGGTTAATTCCTCTTCCTGGTGGGAAATGAGAGTTAAATTTGCCCGTCCAGACACCTCCAGCTAGCCTCTCATTGGTTCTCGCTATTCCTGTTCATCTTCCGCAGAAATTGCCAACTGGGCCAAACAGGAGGTTAAAGGGACTGACTCTCCAAGTCGGGAGAGTGTTAGTAAAGCGTCTGGAATGTTGCACCTAAGTACCAGGGGAGGAAAACTGAGACATATTTGAACACGTCTCCCGATCACATGGTTGATCATACTCTAGGTTCCACATGCATGTTTTAGCTGAAGGAAGAATACCTTAAACCTGGGTAGTTGAAACCCGTGGAATGGGTACCATGCAATATAACTTCAAAGGGTCTTCATTTGCTCACCGAACCTCTCCAATCCTATCACTGCTGCGTTTATGCCCCTGTACACATGCTTGATTCTCTTTCGGAGACATAGCAATCCATAGGTTTTAAGATACTTACTAGTCAGGTACATTCTTAGGCGTTTAATATGCGGTGTTGAGTCCATTTCGTTGAGCAAGGAGTAGCTCTTGTCTATTCCATATTTGACTTAAGGAACTTTATCTGTGCTCATTTCAATCTCTGGTTTTATGCAGCACCCCAACTCACCTTTACCCTTAAGCAAGCATAAGTTGGTTTTCTAAATTTTAGACCCTGTTCTGTTTTGGAATTCAGTTCCTGTGTAGCCAAGTTTACATTCCGTGTATTAGTGATACCTTATGATGTTTCTTTTTCTGTGTGACTTATTTCAGTTAGAAACATCGTACCTGAATCCACTCATTGTGCTGCTAAGGGCCTGATGACATAGATTTCATTGCTGAGTGATATTGCTTTGTAAGTAAATACCACAACTTCTTTATCCATTTTTCACTTTCTGCGATGTTGAACTTGTACTGTAAACGAGGTTCTTGTAAACAGAGCCGTTCCAAACTTTGGGGTGGCTGTGTCTTTTTGATTTTAATTTCCCTAAGCTATAGGACCATAAGTGGAAGTGCCCTAGGTTCTGTTGCTTTGTTTTTTAGATGTTTCAGGAAACACCATATACTTCTCCCGAGTGGTTGTTGGCAATTTACATCCCGCCCATCAGCATAACAAGGCTCCCAGTTCTCCATGGCCTGTCCTGCCTTTCTGGATTTTACACTTTTTTCAGATGGCCCTTTTGACCGGGGGGAAGTGAGACTTCATTGTAGTGCAGATTTCCTTTGCAAGCTTGCTTGGTTGGCCAAAAAGGGCGTATGCGTTTTTTCCTGAATATATTCAGGAAAAAACGCATACGCCCTTTTTGGCCAAGTGCATCATTGTGGACGTTCTGCCTCTTTTCCTATGCTTTCAATGCAATTCCAGTCTACCTCCTGAAATCGGTTTCCTGCAATTCTGCCCCGCTTTCAAGTCCTCTTGGCAGCCTTACTTCAGTCTATTTTTGGACGATAGCTCTCATTTATAACTCTGCAGGTTTGTGAATTACAGTGCCCCTGAGCTCCTTTCTTCAACTCGCTTTCTTTTGAGCTGGCCGCAACACCGCAGGATGGCTTCAGGCCCTTATCTGGTTCCGGCACGGCACGCTGAGCCTTTGGTTATTTCCTCTTCCTGGTGGGAAATGAGAGTTAAATTTGCCCGTCCAGACACCTCCAGCTAGCCTCTCATTGGTTCTCGCTATTCCTGTTCATCTTCCGCAGAAATTGCAAACTGGGCCAAACAGGAGGTTAAAGGGACTGACTCTCCAAGTCGGGAGAGTGTTAGTAAAGCGTCTGGAATGTTGCACCTGAGTACCAGGGTACGAAAACTGAGACATATTTGAACACGTTTCCCGATCACATGGTTGATCATACTCTAGGTTCCACATGCATGTTTTAGCTGAATGAAGAATACCTTAAACCTGGAGAGTTGAGACCCGTGTAATGGGTACCATGCAATATGACTTCAAAGGGTCTTCATTTGCTCACCGAACCTCTCCAATCCTATCACTGCTGCGTTTATGCCCCTGTACACATGCTTGATTCTCTTTCGGAGACATAGCAATCCATAGGTTTTAAGATACTTACTAGTCAGGTACATTCTTAGGCGTTTAATATGCGGTGTTGAGTCCATTTCGTTGAGCAAGGAGTAGCTCTTGTCTATTCCATATTTGGCTTAAGGAACTTTATCTGTGCTCATTTCAATCTCTGGTTTTATGCAGCACCCCAACTCACCTTTCCCCTTAAGCAAGCATAAGTTGGTTTTCTAAATTTGAGTCCCTGTTCTGTTCTGTAATTCAGTTCCTCTGTAGCCAAGTTTACATTCCGTGTATTACTGATATCTTATGATGTTTCTTTTTCTGTGTGACTTACTTCAGTTAGAATCATCATACCTGAATCCACTCATTGTGCTGCTAAGGGCCTGATGACACAGATTTCATTGCTGAGTGATATTGCTTTGTAAGTAAATACCACAACTTCTTTATCCATTTTTCACTTTCTGCGATGTTGAACTTGTACTGTAAACGAGGTTCTTGTAAACAGAGCCGTTCCAAACTTTGGGGTGGCTGTGTCTTTTTGATTTTAATTTCCCTAAGCTATAGGACCATAAGTGGAAGTGCCCTAGGTTCTGTTGCTTTGTTTTTTAGATGTTTCAGGAAACACCATACACTTCTCCCGAGTGGTTGTTGGCAATTTACATCCCGCCCATCAGCATAACAAGGCTCCCAGTTCTCCATGGCCTGTCCTGCCTTTCTGGATTTTACACTTTTTTCAGATGGCCCTTTTGACCGGGGGGAAGTGAGACTTCATTGTAGTGCAGATTTCCTTTGCAAGCTTGCTTGGTTGGCCAAAAAGGGCGTATGCGTTTTTTCCTGAATATATTCAGGAAAAAACGCATACGCCCTTTTTGGCCAAGTGCATCATTGTGGACGTTCTGCCTCTTTTCCTATGCTTTCAAGGCAATTCCAGTCTACCTCCTGAAATCGGTTTCCTGCAATTCTGCCCCGCTTTCAAGTCCTCTTGGCAGCCTTACTTCAGTCTATTTTTGGACGATAGCTGTCATTTATAACTCTGCAGGTTTGTGAATTACAGTGCCCCTGAGCTCCTTTCTTCAACTCGCTTTCTTGTGACCTGGCCGCAACACCGCAGGATGGCTTCAGGCCCTAATCTGGTTCCGTTACGGCACGCTGAGCCTTTGGTTATTTCCTCTTCCTGGTGGGAAATGAGAGTTAAATTTGCCCGTCCAGACACCTCCAGCTAGCCTCTCATTGGTTCTCACTATTCCTGTTCATCTTCCGCAGAAATTGCAAACTGGGCCAAACAGGAGGTTAAAGGCGCTGACTCTCCAAGTCGGGAGAGTGTTAGTAAAGCGTCTGGAATGTTGCACCCGAGTACCAGGGTACGAAAACTGAGACATATTTGAACACGTCTCCCGTTCACATGGCTGATCATACTTGGGTTCCACATGCATGTTGTAGCTGAAGGAAGAATACCTTAAACCTGGAGAGTTGAGACCCGTGTAATGGGTACCATGCAATATGACTTCAAAGGGTCTTCATTTGCTCACCGAACCTCTCCAATCCTATCACTGCTGCGTTTATGCCCCTGTACACACGCTTGATTCTCTTTTGGAGACATAGCAATCCATAGGTTTTAAGATACTTACTAGTCAGGTACATTCTTAGGCGTTTAATATGGGGTGTTGTGTCCATTTCGTTGAGCAAGGAGTAGCTCTTGTCTATTCCATATTTGGCTTAAGGAACTTTATCTGTGCTCATTTCAATCTCTGGTTTTATGCAGCACCCCAACTCACCTTTACCCTTAAGCAAGCATAAGTTGGTTTTCTAAATTTGAGACCCTGTTCTGTTCTGTAATTCAGTTCCTGGGTAGCCAAGTTTACATTCCGTGTATTACTGATATCTTATGATGTTTCTTTTTCTGTGTGACTTATTTCAGTTAGAATCATCATACCTGAATCCACTCATTGTGATGCTAAGGGCCTGATGACATAGATTTCATTGCTGAGTGATATTGCTTTGTAAGTAAATACCACAACTTCTTTATCCATTTTTCACTTTCTGCGATGTTGAACTTGTACTGTAAACGAGGTTCTTGTAAACAGAGGCGTCCCAAACTTTGGGGTGGCTGTGTCTTTTTGATTTTAATTTCCCTAAGCTATAGGACCATAAGCGGCAGTGCCCTAGGCTCTGTTGCTTTGTTTTTTAGATGTTTCAGGAAACACCATACACTTCTCCCGAGTGTCTGTTGGCAATTTACATCCCGCCCATCAGCATAACAAGGCTCCCAGTTCTCCATGGCCTGTCCTGCCTTTCTGGATTTTACACTTTTTTCAGATGGCCCTTTTGACCGGGGGGAAGTGAGACTTCATTGTAGTGCAGATTTCCTTTGCAAGCTTGCTTGGTTGGCCAAAAAGGGCGTATGCATTTTTTCCTGAATATATTCAGGAAAAAACGCATACGCCCTTTTTGGCCAAGTGCATCATTGTGGACGTTCTGCCTCTTTTCCTATGCTTTCAATGCAATTCCAGTCTACCTCCTGAAATCGGTTTCCTGCAATTCTGCCCCGCTTTCAAGTCCTCTTGGCAGCCTTACTTCAGTCTATTTTTGGACGATAGCTGTCATTTATAACTCTGCAGGTTTGTGAATTACAGTGCCCCTGAGCTCCATTCTTCAACTCGCTTTCTTGTGACCTGGCCGCAACACCGCAGGATGGCTTCAGGCCCTAATCTGGTTCCGGCCCGGCACGCTGAGCCTTTGGTTATTTCCTCTTCCTGGTGGGAAATGAGAGTTAAATTTGCCCGTCCAGACACCTCCAGCTAGTCTCTCATTGGTTCTCGCTATTCCTGTTCTTCTTCCGCAGAAATTGCAAACTGGGCCAAACAGGAGGTTAAAGCCGCTGACTCTCCAAGTGGGGAGAGTGTTAGTAAAGCGTCTGGAATGTTGCACCCGAGTACCAGGGGAGGAAAACTGAGACATATTTGAACACGTCTCCCGATCACATGGTTGATCATACTCTAGGTTCCACATGCATGTTTTAGCTGAAGGAAGAATACCTTAAACCTGGGTAGTTGAAACCCGTGGAATGGGTACCATGCAATATAACTTCAAAGGGTCTTCATTTGCTCACCGAACCTCTCCAATCCTATCACTGCTGCGTTTATGCCCCTGTACACATGCTTGATTCTCTTTCGGAGACATAGCAATCCATAGGTTTTAAGATACTTACTAGTCAGGTACATTCTTAGGCGTTTAATATGCGGTGTTGAGTCCATTTCGTTGAGCAAGGAGTAGCTCTTGTCTATTCCATATTTGACTTAAGGAACTTTATCTGTGCTCATTTCAATCTCTGGTTTTATGCAGCACCCCAACTCACCTTTCCCCTTAAGCAAGCATAAGTTGGTTTTCTAAATTTTAGACCCTGTTCTGTTTTGGAATTCAGTTCCTGTGTAGCCAAGTTTACATTCCGTGTATTAGTGATACCTTATGATGTTTCTTTTTCTGTGTGACTTATTTCAGTTAGAAACATCGTACCTGAATCCACTCATTGTGCTGCTAAGGGCCTGATGACACAGATTTCATTGCTGAGTGATATTGCTTTGTAAGTAAATACCACAACTTCTTTATCCATTTTTCACTTTCTGCGATGTTGAACTTGTACTGTAAACGAGGTTCTTGTAAACAGAGCCGTTCCAAACTTTGGGGTGGCTGTGTCTTTTTGATTTTAATTTCCCTAAGCTATAGGACCATAAGTGGAAGTGCCCTAGGTTCTGTTGCTTTGTTTTTTAGATGTTTCAGGAAACACCATATACTTCTCCCGAGTGGTTGTTGGCAATTTACATCCCGCCCATCAGCATAACAAGGCTCCCAGTTCTCCATGGCCTGTCCTGCCTTTCTGGATTTTACACTTTTTTCAGATGGCCCTTTTGACCGGGGGGAAGTGAGACTTCATTGTAGTGCAGATTTCCTTTGCAAGCTTGCTTGGTTGGCCAAAAAGGGCGTATGCGTTTTTTCCTGAATATATTCAGGAAAAAACGCATACGCCCTTTTTGGCCAAGTGCATCATTGTGGACGTTCTGCCTCTTTTCCTATGCTTTCAATGCAATTCCAGTCTACCTCCTGAAATCGGTTTCCTGCAATTCTGCCCCGCTTTCAAGTCCTCTTGGCAGCCTTACTTCAGTCTATTTTTGGACGATAGCTCTCATTTATAACTCTGCAGGTTTGTGAATTACAGTGCCCCTGAGCTCCTTTCTTCAACTCGCTTTCTTTTGAGCTGGCCGCAACACCGCAGGATGGCTTCAGGCCCTTATCTGGTTCCGGCACGGCACGCTGAGCCTTTGGTTATTTCCTCTTCCTGGTGGGAAATGAGAGTTAAATTTGCCCGTCCAGACACCTCCAGCTAGCCTCTCATTGGTTCTCGCTATTCCTGTTCATCTTCCGCAGAAATTGCAAACTGGGCCAAACAGGAGGTTAAAGGGACTGACTCTCCAAGTCGGGAGAGTGTTAGTAAAGCGTCTGGAATGTTGCACCTGAGTACCAGGGTACGAAAACTGAGACATATTTGAACACGTTTCCCGATCACATGGTTGATCATACTCTAGGTTCCACATGCATGTTTTAGCTGAATGAAGAATACCTTAAACCTGGAGAGTTGAGACCCGTGTAATGGGTACCATGCAATATGACTTCAAAGGGTCTTCATTTGCTCACCGAACCTCTCCAATCCTATCACTGCTGCGTTTATGCCCCTGTACACATGCTTGATTCTCTTTCGGAGACATAGCAATCCATAGGTTTTAAGATACTTACTAGTCAGGTACATTCTTAGGCGTTTAATATGCGGTGTTGAGTCCATTTCGTTGAGCAAGGAGTAGCTCTTGTCTATTCCATATTTGGCTTAAGGAACTTTATCTGTGCTCATTTCAATCTCTGGTTTTATGCAGCACCCCAACTCACCTTTACCCTTAAGCAAGCATAAGTTGGTTTTCTAAATTTGAGTCCCTGTTCTGTTCTGTAATTCAGTTCCTCTGTAGCCAAGTTTACATTCCGTGTATTACTGATATCTTATGATGTTTCTTTTTCTGTGTGACTTACTTCAGTTAGAATCATCATACCTGAATCCACTCATTGTGCTGCTAAGGGCCTGATGACACAGATTTCATTGCTGAGTGATATTGCTTTGTAAGTAAATACCACAACTTCTTTATCCATTTTTCACTTTCTGCGATGTTGAACTTGTACTGTAAACGAGGTTCTTGTAAACAGAGCCGTTCCAAACTTTGGGGTGGCTGTGTCTTTTTGATTTTAATTTCCCTAAGCTATAGGACCATAAGTGGAAGTGCCCTAGGTTCTGTTGCTTTGTTTTTTAGATGTTTCAGGAAACACCATACACTTCTCCCGAGTGGTTGTTGGCAATTTACATCCCGCCCATCAGCATAACAAGGCTCCCAGTTCTCCATGGCCTGTCCTGCCTTTCTGGATTTTACACTTTTTTCAGATGGCCCTTTTGACCGGGGGGAAGTGAGACTTCATTGTAGTGCAGATTTCCTTTGCAAGCTTGCTTGGTTGGCCAAAAAGGGCGTATGCGTTTTTTCCTGAATATATTCAGGAAAAAACGCATACGCCCTTTTTGGCCAAGTGCATCATTGTGGACGTTCTGCCTCTTTTCCTATGCTTTCAAGGCAATTCCAGTCTACCTCCTGAAATCGGTTTCCTGCAATTCTGCCCCGCTTTCAAGTCCTCTTGGCAGCCTTACTTCAGTCTATTTTTGGACGATAGCTGTCATTTATAACTCTGCAGGTTTGTGAATTACAGTGCCCCTGAGCTCCTTTCTTCAACTCGCTTTCTTGTGACCTGGCCGCAACACCGCAGGATGGCTTCAGGCCCTAATCTGGTTCCGTTACGGCACGCTGAGCCTTTGGTTATTTCCTCTTCCTGGTGGGAAATGAGAGTTAAATTTGCCCGTCCAGACACCTCCAGCTAGCCTCTCATTGGTTCTCACTATTCCTGTTCATCTTCCGCAGAAATTGCAAACTGGGCCAAACAGGAGGTTAAAGGCGCTGACTCTCCAAGTCGGGAGAGTGTTAGTAAAGCGTCTGGAATGTTGCACCCGAGTACCAGGGTACGAAAACTGAGACATATTTGAACACGTCTCCCGTTCACATGGCTGATCATACTTGGGTTCCGAATGCATGTTGTAGCTGAAGGAAGAATACCTTAAACCTGGAGAGTTGAGACCCGTGTAATGGGTACCATGCAATATGACTTCAAAGGGTCTTCATTTGCTCACCGAACCTCTCCAATCCTATCACTGCTGCGTTTATGCCCCTGTACACACGCTTGATTCTCTTTTGGAGACATAGCAATCCATAGGTTTTAAGATACTTACTAGTCAGGTACATTCTTAGGCGTTTAATATGGGGTGTTGTGTCCATTTCGTTGAGCAAGGAGTAGCTCTTGTCTATTCCATATTTGGCTTAAGGAACTTTATCTGTGCTCATTTCAATCTCTGGTTTTATGCAGCACCCCAACTCACCTTTACCCTTAAGCAAGCATAAGTTGGTTTTCTAAATTTGAGACCCTGTTCTGTTCTGTAATTCAGTTCCTGGGTAGCCAAGTTTACATTCCGTGTATTACTGATATCTTATGATGTTTCTTTTTCTGTGTGACTTATTTCAGTTAGAATCATCATACCTGAATCCACTCATTGTGATGCTAAGGGCCTGATGACATAGATTTCATTGCTGAGTGATATTGCTTTGTAAGTAAATACCACAACTTCTTTATCCATTTTTCACTTTCTGCGATGTTGAACTTGTACTGTAAACGAGGTTCTTGTAAACAGAGGCGTCCCAAACTTTGGGGTGGCTGTGTCTTTTTGATTTTAATTTCCCTAAGCTATAGGACCATAAGCGGCAGTGCCCTAGGCTCTGTTGCTTTGTTTTTTAGATGTTTCAGGAAACACCATACACTTCTCCCGAGTGTCTGTTGGCAATTTACATCCCGCCCATCAGCATAACAAGGCTCCCAGTTCTCCATGGCCTGTCCTGCCTTTCTGGATTTTACACTTTTTTCAGATGGCCCTTTTGACCGGGGGGAAGTGAGACTTCATTGTAGTGCAGATTTCCTTTGCAAGCTTGCTTGGTTGGCCAAAAAGGGCGTATGCGTTTTTTCCTGAATATATTCAGGAAAAAACGCATACGCCCTTTTTGGCCAAGTGCATCATTGTGGACGTTCTGCCTCTTTTCCTATGCTTTCAATGCAATTCCAGTCTACCTCCTGAAATCGGTTTCCTGCAATTCTGCCCCGCTTTCAAGTCCTCTTGGCAGCCTTACTTCAGTCTATTTTTGGACGATAGCTGTCATTTATAACTCTGCAGGTTTGTGAATTACAGTGCCCCTGAGCTCCATTCTTCAACTCGCTTTCTTGTGACCTGGCCGCAACACCGCAGGATGGCTTCAGGCCCTAATCTGGTTCCGGCCCGGCACGCTGAGCCTTTGGTTATTTCCTCTTCCTGGTGGGAAATGAGAGTTAAATTTGCCCGTCCAGACACCTCCAGCTAGTCTCTCATTGGTTCTCGCTATTCCTGTTCTTCTTCCGCAGAAATTGCAAACTGGGCCAAACAGGAGGTTAAAGCCGCTGACTCTCCAAGTGGGGAGAGTGTTAGTAAAGCGTCTGGAATGTTGCACCCGAGTACCAGGGGAGGAAAACTGAGACATATTTGAACACGTCTCCCGTTCACATGGTTGATCATACTTGGGTTCCACATGCATGTTTTAGCTGAAGGAAGAATACCTTAAACCTGGAGAGTTAAGACCCGTGTAATGGGTACCATGCAATATGACTTCAAAGGGTCTTCATTTGCTCACCGAACCTCTCCAATCCTATCACTGCTGCGTTTATGCCCCTGTACACATGCTTGATTCTCTTTTGGAGACATAGCAATCCATAGGTTTTAAGATACTTACTAGTCAGGTACATTCTTAGGCGTTTAATATGCGGTGTTGAGTCCATTTCGTTGAGCAAGGAGTAGCTCTTGTCTATTCCATATTTGGCTTAAGGAACTTTATCTGTGCTCATTTCAATCTCTGGTTTTATGCAGCACCCCAACTCACCTTTCCCCTTAAGCAAGCATAAGTTGTTTTTCTAAATTTGAGACCCTGTTCTGTTCTGTAATTCAGTTCCTGTGTAGCCAAGTTTACATTCCGTGTATTACTGATATCTTATGATGTTTCTTTTTCTGTGTGACTTACTTCAGTTAGGATCATCATACCTGAATCCACTCATTGTGCTGCTAAGGGCCTGATGACACAGATTTCATTGCTGAGTGATATTGCTTTGTAAGTAAATACCACAACTTCTTTATCCATTTTTCACTTTCTGCGATGTTGAACTTGTACTGTAAACGAGGTTCTTGTAAACAGAGCCGTTCCAAACTTTGGGGTGGCTGTGTCTTTTTGATTTTAATTTCCCTAAGCTATAGGACCATAAGTGGCAGTGCCCTAGGCTCTGTTGCTTCTGTTTTTTAGATGTTTCAGGAAACACCATACACTTCTCCCGAGTGGTTGTTGGCAATTTACATCCCGCCCATCAGCATAACAAGGCTCCCAGTTCTCCATGGCCTGTCCTGCCTTTCTGGATTTTACACTTTTTTCAGATGGCCCTTTTGACCGGGGGGAAGTGAGACTTCATTGTAGTGCAGATTTCCTTTGCAAGCTTGCTTGGTTGGCCAAAAAGGGCGTATGCGTTTTTTCCTGAATATATTCAGGAAAAAACGCATACGCCCTTTTTGGCCAAGTGCATCATTGTGGACGTTCTGCCTCTTTTCCTATGCTTTCAATGCAATTCCAGTCTACCTCCTGAAATCGGTTTCCTGCAATTCTGCCCCGCTTTCAAGTCCTCTTGGCAGCCTTACTTCAGTCTATTTTTGGACGATAGCTGTCATTTATAACTCTGCAGGTTTGTGAATTACAGTGCCCCTGAGCTCCTTTCTTCAACTCGCTTTCTTTTGAGCTGGCCGCAACACCGCAGGAGGGCTTCAGGCCCTAATCTGGTTCCGGCACGGCACGCTGAGCCTTTGGTTATTTCCTCTTCCTGGTGGGAAATGAGAGTTAAATTTGCCCGTCCAGACACCTCCAGCTAGCCTCTCATTGGTTCTCGCTATTCCTGTTCATCTTCCGCAGAAATTGCAAACTGGGCCAAACAGGAGGTTAAAGGCGCTGACTCTCCAAGTGGGGAGAATGTTAGTAAAGCGTCTGGAATGTTGCACCCGAGTACCAGGGGAGGAAAACTGAGACATATTTGAACACGTCTCCCGATCACATGGTTGATCATACTTGGGTTCCACATGCATGTTTTAGCTGAAGGAAGAATACCTTAAACCTGGAGAGTTGAGACCCGTGTAATGGGTACCATGCAATATGACTTCAAAGGGTCTTCATTTGCTCACCGAACCTCTCCAATCCTATCACTGCTGCGTTTATGCCCCTGTACACATGCTTGATTCTCTTTTGGAGACATAGCAATCCATAGGTTTTACGATACTTACTAGTCAGGTACATACTTAGGCGTTTAATATGCGGTGTTGAGTCCATTTCGTTGAGCAAGGAGTAGCTCTTGTCTATTCCATATTTGACTTAAGGAACTTTATCTGTGCTCATTTCAATCTCTGGTTTTATGCAGCACCCCAACTCACCTTTACCCTTAAGCAAGCATAAGTTGGTTTTCTAAATTTGAGACCCTGTTCTGTTCTGTAATTCAGTTCCTGGGTAGCCAAGTTTACATTCCGTGTATTACTGATATCTTATGATGTTTCTTTTTCTGTGTGACTTATTTCAGTTAGAATCATCATACCTGAATCCACTCATTGTGATGCTAAGGGCCTGATGACATAGATTTCATTGCTGAGTGATATTGCTTTGTAAGTAAATACCACAACTTCTTTATCCATTTTTCACTTTCTGCGATGTTGAACTTGTACTGTAAACGAGGTTCTTGTAAACAGAGGCGTCCCAAACTTTGGGGTGGCTGTGTCTTTTTGATTTTAATTTCCCTAAGCTATAGGACCATAAGCGGCAGTGCCCTAGGCTCTGTTGCTTTGTTTTTTAGATGTTTCAGGAAACACCATACACTTCTCCCGAGTGTCTGTTGGCAATTTACATCCCGCCCATCAGCATAACAAGGCTCCCAGTTCTCCATGGCCTGTCCTGCCTTTCTGGATTTTACACTTTTTTCAGATGGCCCTTTTGACCGGGGGGAAGTGAGACTTCATTGTAGTGCAGATTTCCTTTGCAAGCTTGCTTGGTTGGCCAAAAAGGGCGTATGCGTTTTTTCCTGAATATATTCAGGAAAAAACGCATACGCCCTTTTTGGCCAAGTGCATCATTGTGGACGTTCTGCCTCTTTTCCTATGCTTTCAATGCAATTCCAGTCTACCTCCTGAAATCGGTTTCCTGCAATTCTGCCCCGCTTTCAAGTCCTCTTGGCAGCCTTACTTCAGTCTATTTTTGGACGATAGCTGTCATTTATAACTCTGCAGGTTTGTGAATTACAGTGCCCCTGAGCTCCATTCTTCAACTCGCTTTCTTGTGACCTGGCCGCAACACCGCAGGATGGCTTCAGGCCCTAATCTGGTTCCGGCCCGGCACGCTGAGCCTTTGGTTATTTCCTCTTCCTGGTGGGAAATGAGAGTTAAATTTGCCCGTCCAGACACCTCCAGCTAGTCTCTCATTGGTTCTCGCTATTCCTGTTCTTCTTCCGCAGAAATTGCAAACTGGGCCAAACAGGAGGTTAAAGCCGCTGACTCTCCAAGTGGGGAGAGTGTTAGTAAAGCGTCTGGAATGTTGCACCCGAGTACCAGGGGAGGAAAACTGAGACATATTTGAACACGTCTCCCGTTCACATGGTTGATCATACTTGGGTTCCACATGCATGTTTTAGCTGAAGGAAGAATACCTTAAACCTGGAGAGTTAAGACCCGTGTAATGGGTACCATGCAATATGACTTCAAAGGGTCTTCATTTGCTCACCGAACCTCTCCAATCCTATCACTGCTGCGTTTATGCCCCTGTACACATGCTTGATTCTCTTTTGGAGACATAGCAATCCATAGGTTTTAAGATACTTACTAGTCAGGTACATTCTTAGGCGTTTAATATGCGGTGTTGAGTCCATTTCGTTGAGCAAGGAGTAGCTCTTGTCTATTCCATATTTGGCTTAAGGAACTTTATCTGTGCTCATTTCAATCTCTGGTTTTATGCAGCACCCCAACTCACCTTTCCCCTTAAGCAAGCATAAGTTGTTTTTCTAAATTTGAGACCCTGTTCTGTTCTGTAATTCAGTTCCTGTGTAGCCAAGTTTACATTCCGTGTATTACTGATATCTTATGATGTTTCTTTTTCTGTGTGACTTACTTCAGTTAGGATCATCATACCTGAATCCACTCATTGTGCTGCTAAGGGCCTGATGACACAGATTTCATTGCTGAGTGATATTGCTTTGTAAGTAAATACCACAACTTCTTTATCCATTTTTCACTTTCTGCGATGTTGAACTTGTACTGTAAACGAGGTTCTTGTAAACAGAGGCGTCCCAAATTTTGGGGTGGCTGTGTCTTTTTGATTTTAATTTCCCTAAGCTATAGGACCATAAGTGGCAGTGCCCTAGGCTCTGTTGCTTTGTTTTTTAGATGTTTCAGGAAACACCATACACTTCTCCCGAGTGGCTGTTGGCAATTTACATCCCGCCCATCAGCATAACAAGGCTCCCAGTTCTCCATGGCCTGTCCTGCCTTTCTGGATTTTACACTTTTTTCAGATGGCCCTTTTGACCGGGGGGAAGTGAGACTTCATTGTAGTGCAGATTTCCTTTGCAAGCTTGCTTGGTTGGCCATAAAGGGCGTATGCGTTTTTTCCTGAATATATTCAGGAAAAAACGCATACGCCCTTTTTGGCCAAGTGCATCATTGTGGACGTTCTGCCTCTTTTCCTATGCTTTCAATGCAATTCCAGTCTACCTCCTGAAATCAATTTCCTGCAATTCTGCCCCGCTTTCAAGTCCTCTTGGCAGCCTTACTTCAGTCTATTTTTGGACGATAGCTGTCATTTATAACTCTGCAGGTTTGTGAATTACAGTGCCCCTGAGCTCCATTCTTCAACTCGCTTTCTTGTGACCTGGCCGCAACACCGCAGGATGGCTTCAGGCCCTAATCTGGTTCCGGCCCGGCACGCTGAGCCTTTGGTTATTTCCTCTTCCTGGTGGGAAATGAGAGTTAAATTTGCCCGTCCAGACACCTCCAGCTAGTCTCTCATTGGTTCTCGCTATTCCTGTTCTTCTTCCGCAGAAATTGCAAACTGGGCCAAACAGGAGGTTAAAGCCGCTGACTCTCCAAGTGGGGAGAGTGTTAGTAAAGCGTCTGGAATGTTGCACCCGAGTACCAGGGGAGGAAAACTGAGACATATTTGAACACGTCTCCCGTTCACATGGTTGATCATACTTGGGTTCCACATGCATGTTTTAGCTGAAGGAAGAATACCTTAAACCTGGAGAGTTAAGACCCGTGTAATGGGTACCATGCAATATGACTTCAAAGGGTCTTCATTTGCTCACCGAACCTCTCCAATCCTATCACTGCTGCGTTTATGCCCCTGTACACATGCTTGATTCTCTTTTGGAGACATAGCAATCCATAGGTTTTAAGATACTTACTAGTCAGGTACATTCTTAGGCGTTTAATATGCGGTGTTGAGTCCATTTCGTTGAGCAAGGAGTAGCTCTTGTCTATTCCATATTTGGCTTAAGGAACTTTATCTGTGCTCATTTCAATCTCTGGTTTTATGCAGCACCCCAACTCACCTTTCCCCTTAAGCAAGCATAAGTTGTTTTTCTAAATTTGAGACCCTGTTCTGTTCTGTAATTCAGTTCCTGTGTAGCCAAGTTTACATTCCGTGTATTACTGATATCTTATGATGTTTCTTTTTCTGTGTGACTTACTTCAGTTAGGATCATCATACCTGAATCCACTCATTGTGCTGCTAAGGGCCTGATGACACAGATTTCATTGCTGAGTGATATTGCTTTGTAAGTAAATACCACAACTTCTTTATCCATTTTTCACTTTCTGCGATGTTGAACTTGTACTGTAAACGAGGTTCTTGTAAACAGAGGCGTCCCAAATTTTGGGGTGGCTGTGTCTTTTTGATTTTAATTTCCCTAAGCTATAGGACCATAAGTGGCAGTGCCCTAGGCTCTGTTGCTTTGTTTTTTAGATGTTTCAGGAAACACCATACACTTCTCCCGAGTGGCTGTTGGCAATTTACATCCCGCCCATCAGCATAACAAGGCTCCCAGTTCTCCATGGCCTGTCCTGCCTTTCTGGATTTTACACTTTTTTCAGATGGCCCTTTTGACCGGGGGGAAGTGAGACTTCATTGTAGTGCAGATTTCCTTTGCAAGCTTGCTTGGTTGGCCAAAAAGGGCGTATGCGTTTTTTCCTGAATATATTCAGGAAAAAACGCATACGCCCTTTTTGGCCAAGTGCATCATTGTGGACGTTCTGCCTCTTTTCCTATGCTTTCAATGCAATTCCAGTCTACCTCCTGAAATCAATTTCCTGCAATTCTGCCCCGCTTTCAAGTCCTCTTGGCAGCCTTACTTCAGTCTATTTTTGGACGATAGCTGTCATTTATAACTCTGCAGGTTTGTGAATTACAGTGCCCCTGAGCTCCATTCTTCAACTCGCTTTCTTGTGACCTGGCCGCAACACCGCAGGATGGCTTCAGGCCCTAATCTGGTTCCGGCCCGGCACGCTGAGCCTTTGGTTATTTCCTCTTCCTGGTGGGAAATGAGAGTTAAATTTGCCCGTCCAGACACCTCCAGCTAGTCTCTCATTGGTTCTCGCTATTCCTGTTCTTCTTCCGCAGAAATTGCAAACTGGGCCAAACAGGAGGTTAAAGCCGCTGACTCTCCAAGTGGGGAGAGTGTTAGTAAAGCGTCTGGAATGTTGCACCCGAGTACCAGGGGAGGAAAACTGAGACATATTTGAACACGTCTCCCGTTCACATGGTTGATCATACTTGGGTTCCACATGCATGTTTTAGCTGAAGGAAGAATACCTTAAACCTGGAGAGTTAAGACCCGTGTAATGGGTACCATGCAATATGACTTCAAAGGGTCTTCATTTGCTCACCGAACCTCTCCAATCCTATCACTGCTGCGTTTATGCCCCTGTACACATGCTTGATTCTCTTTTGGAGACATAGCAATCCATAGGTTTTAAGATACTTACTAGTCAGGTACATTCTTAGGCGTTTAATATGCGGTGTTGAGTCCATTTCGTTGAGCAAGGAGTAGCTCTTGTCTATTCCATATTTGGCTTAAGGAACTTTATCTGTGCTCATTTCAATCTCTGGTTTTATGCAGCACCCCAACTCACCTTTCCCCTTAAGCAAGCATAAGTTGTTTTTCTAAATTTGAGACCCTGTTCTGTTCTGTAATTCAGTTCCTGTGTAGCCAAGTTTACATTCCGTGTATTACTGATATCTTATGATGTTTCTTTTTCTGTGTGACTTACTTCAGTTAGGATCATCATACCTGAATCCACTCATTGTGCTGCTAAGGGCCTGATGACACAGATTTCATTGCTGAGTGATATTGCTTTGTAAGTAAATACCACAACTTCTTTATCCATTTTTCACTTTCTGCGATGTTGAACTTGTACTGTAAACGAGGTTCTTGTAAACAGAGGCGTCCCAAATTTTGGGGTGGCTGTGTCTTTTTGATTTTAATTTCCCTAAGCTATAGGACCATAAGTGGCAGTGCCCTAGGCTCTGTTGCTTTGTTTTTTAGATGTTTCAGGAAACACCATACACTTCTCCCGAGTGGCTGTTGGCAATTTACATCCCGCCCATCAGCATAACAAGGCTCCCAGTTCTCCATGGCCTGTCCTGCCTTTCTGGATTTTACACTTTTTTCAGATGGCCCTTTTGACCGGGGGGAAGTGAGACTTCATTGTAGTGCAGATTTCCTTTGCAAGCTTGCTTGGTTGGCCATAAAGGGCGTATGCGTTTTTTCCTGAATATATTCAGGAAAAAACGCATACGCCCTTTTTGGCCAAGTGCATCATTGTGGACGTTCTGCCTCTTTTCCTATGCTTTCAATGCAATTCCAGTCTACCTCCTGAAATCAATTTCCTGCAATTCTGCCCCGCTTTCAAGTCCTCTTGGCAGCCTTACTTCAGTCTATTTTTGGACGATAGCTGTCATTTATAACTCTGCAGGTTTGTGAATTACAGTGCCCCTGAGCTCCTTTCTTCAACTCGCTTTCTTGTGACCTGGCCGCAACACCGCAGGATGTCTTCAGGCCCTAATCTGGTTCCGGCACGGCACGCTGAGCCTTTGGTTATTTCCTCTTCCTGGTGGGAAATGAGAGTTAAATTTGCCCGTCCAGACACCTCCAGCTAGTCTCTCATTGGTTCTCGCTATTCCTGTTCATCTTCCGCAGAAATTGCAAACTGGGCCAAACAGGAGGTTGAAGGCGCTGACTCTCCAAGTGGGGAGAGTGTTAGTAAAGCGTCTGGAATGTTGCACCCGAGTACCAGGGGAGGAAAACTGAGACATATTTGAACACGTCTCCCGTTCACATGGTTGATCATACTTGGGTTCCACATGCATGTTTTAGCTGAAGGAAGAATACCTTAAACCAGGAGAGTTAAGACCCGTGTAATGGGTACCATGCAATATGACTTCAAAGGGTCTTCATTTGCTCACCGAACCTCTCCAGTCCTATCACTGCTGCGTTTATGCCCCTGTACACATGCTTGATTCTCTTTCAGAGACATAGCAATCCATAGGTTTTAAGATACTTACTAGTCAGGTACATTCTTAGGCGTTTAATATGCGGTGTTGAGTCCATTTCGTTGAGCAAGGAGTAGCTCTTGTCTATTCCATATTTGACTTAAGGAACTTTATCTGTGCTCATTTCAATCTCTGGTTTTATGCAGCACCCCAACTCACCTTTACCCTTAAGCAAGCATAAGTTGGTTTTCTAAATTTGAGACCCTGTTCTGTTCTGTAATTCAGTTCCTGTGTAGCCAAGTTTACATTCCGTGTATTACTGATATCTTATGATGTTTCTTTTTCTGTGTGACTTACTTCAGTTAGAATCATCATACCTGAATCCACTCATTGTGCTGCTAAGGGTCTGATGACAGAGATTTCATTGCTGAGTGATATTGCTTTGTAAGTAAATACCACAAGTTCTTTATCCATTTTTCACTTTCTGCGATGTTGAACTTGTACTGTAAACGAGGTTCTTGTAAACAGAGCCGTTCCAAACTTTGGGGTGGCTGTGTCTTTTTGATTTTAATTTCCCTAAGCTATAGGACCATAAGTGGCAGTGCCCTAGGCTCTGTTGCTTCTGTTTTTTAGATGTTTCAGGAAACACCATACACTTCTCCCGAGTGGTTGTTGGCAATTTACATCCCGCCCATCAGCATAACAAGGCTCCCAGTTCTCCATGGCCTGTCCTGCCTTTCTGGATTTTACACTTTTTTCAGATGGCCCTTTTGACCGGGGGGAAGTGAGACTTCATTGTAGTGCAGATTTCCTTTGCAAGCTTGCTTGGTTGGCCAAAAAGGGCGTATGCGTTTTTTCCTGAATATATTCAGGAAAAAACGCATACGCCCTTTTTGGCCAAGTGCATCATTGTGGACGTTCTGCCTCTTTTCCTATGCTTTCAATGCAATTCCAGTCTACCTCCTGAAATCGGTTTCCTGCAATTCTGCCCCGCTTTCAAGTCCTCTTGGCAGCCTTACTTCAGTCTATTTTTGGACGATAGCTGTCATTTATAACTCTGCAGGTTTGTGAATTACAGTGCCCCTGAGCTCCTTTCTTCAACTCGCTTTCTTTTGAGCTGGCCGCAACACCGCAGGAGGGATTCAGGCCCTAATCTGGTTCCGGCACGGCACGCTGAGCCTTTGGTTATTTCCTCTTCCTGGTGGGAAATGAGAGTTAAATTTGCCCGTCCAGACACCTCCAGCTAGCCTCTCATTGGTTCTCGCTATTCCTGTTCATCTTCCGCAGAAATTGCAAACTGGGCCAAACAGGAGGTTAAAGGCGCTGACTCTCCAAGTGGGGAGAATGTTAGTAAAGCGTCTGGAATGTTGCACCCGAGTACCAGGGGAGGAAAACTGAGACATATTTGAACACGTCTCCCGATCACATGGTTGATCATACTTGGGTTCCACATGCATGTTTTAGCTGAAGGAAGAATACCTTAAACCTGGAGAGTTGAGACCCGTGTAATGGGTACCATGCAATATGACTTCAAAGGGTCTTCATTTGCTCACCGAACCTCTCCAATCCTATCACTGCTGCGTTTATGCCCCTGTACACATGCTTGATTCTCTTTTGGAGACATAGCAATCCATAGGTTTTACGATACTTACTAGTCAGGTACATACTTAGGCGTTTAATATGCGGTGTTGAGTTCATTTCGTTGAGCAAGGAGTAGCTCTTGTCTATTCCATATTTGACTTAAGGAACTTTATCTGTGCTCATTTCAATCTCTGGTTTTATGCAGCACCCCAACTCACCTTTACCCTTAAGCAAGCATAAGTTGGTTTTCTAAATTTGAGACCCTGTTCTGTTCTGTAATTCAGTTCCTGGGTAGCCAAGTTTACATTCCGTGTATTACTGATATCTTATGATGTTTCTTTTTCTGTGTGACTTATTTCAGTTAGAATCATCATACCTGAATCCACTCATTGTGATGCTAAGGGCCTGATGACATAGATTTCATTGCTGAGTGATATTGCTTTGTAAGTAAATACCACAACTTCTTTATCCATTTTTCACTTTCTGCGATGTTGAACTTGTACTGTAAACGAGGTTCTTGTAAACAGAGGCGTCCCAAACTTTGGGGTGGCTGTGTCTTTTTGATTTTAATTTCCCTAAGCTATAGGACCATAAGCGGCAGTGCCCTAGGCTCTGTTGCTTTGTTTTTTAGATGTTTCAGGAAACACCATACACTTCTCCCGAGTGTCTGTTGGCAATTTACATCCCGCCCATCAGCATAACAAGGCTCCCAGTTCTCCATGGCCTGTCCTGCCTTTCTGGATTTTACACTTTTTTCAGATGGCCCTTTTGACCGGGGGGAAGTGAGACTTCATTGTAGTGCAGATTTCCTTTGCAAGCTTGCTTGGTTGGCCAAAAAGGGCGTATGCGTTTTTTCCTGAATATATTCAGGAAAAAACGCATACGCCCTTTTTGGCCAAGTGCATCATTGTGGACGTTCTGCCTCTTTTCCTATGCTTTCAATGCAATTCCAGTCTACCTCCTGAAATCAATTTCCTGCAATTCTGCCCCGCTTTCAAGTCCTCTTGGCAGCCTTACTTCAGTCTATTTTTGGACGATAGCTGTCATTTATAACTCTGCAGGTTTGTGAATTACAGTGCCCCTGAGCTCCATTCTTCAACTCGCTTTCTTGTGACCTGGCCGCAACACCGCAGGATGGCTTCAGGCCCTAATCTGGTTCCGGCCCGGCACGCTGAGCCTTTGGTTATTTCCTCTTCCTGGTGGGAAATGAGAGTTAAATTTGCCCGTCCAGACACCTCCAGCTAGTCTCTCATTGGTTCTCGCTATTCCTGTTCTTCTTCCGCAGAAATTGCAAACTGGGCCAAACAGGAGGTTAAAGCCGCTGACTCTCCAAGTGGGGAGAGTGTTAGTAAAGCGTCTGGAATGTTGCACCCGAGTACCAGGGGAGGAAAACTGAGACATATTTGAACACGTCTCCCGTTCACATGGTTGATCATACTTGGGTTCCACATGCATGTTTTAGCTGAAGGAAGAATACCTTAAACCTGGAGAGTTAAGACCCGTGTAATGGGTACCATGCAATATGACTTCAAAGGGTCTTCATTTGCTCACCGAACCTCTCCAATCCTATCACTGCTGCGTTTATGCCCCTGTACACATGCTTGATTCTCTTTTGGAGACATAGCAATCCATAGGTTTTAAGATACTTACTAGTCAGGTACATTCTTAGGCGTTTAATATGCGGTGTTGAGTCCATTTCGTTGAGCAAGGAGTAGCTCTTGTCTATTCCATATTTGGCTTAAGGAACTTTATCTGTGCTCATTTCAATCTCTGGTTTTATGCAGCACCCCAACTCACCTTTCCCCTTAAGCAAGCATAAGTTGTTTTTCTAAATTTGAGACCCTGTTCTGTTCTGTAATTCAGTTCCTGTGTAGCCAAGTTTACATTCCGTGTATTACTGATATCTTATGATGTTTCTTTTTCTGTGTGACTTACTTCAGTTAGGATCATCATACCTGAATCCACTCATTGTGCTGCTAAGGGCCTGATGACACAGATTTCATTGCTGAGTGATATTGCTTTGTAAGTAAATACCACAACTTCTTTATCCATTTTTCACTTTCTGCGATGTTGAACTTGTACTGTAAACGAGGTTCTTGTAAACAGAGGCGTCCCAAATTTTGGGGTGGCTGTGTCTTTTTGATTTTAATTTCCCTAAGCTATAGGACCATAAGTGGCAGTGCCCTAGGCTCTGTTGCTTTGTTTTTTAGATGTTTCAGGAAACACCATACACTTCTCCTGAGTGGCTGTTGGCAATTTACATCCCGCCCATCAGCATAACAAGGCTCCCAGTTCTCCATGGCCTGTCCTGCCTTTCTGGATTTTACACTTTTTTCAGATGGCCCTTTTGACCGGGGGGAAGTGAGACTTCATTGTAGTGCAGATTTCCTTTGCAAGCTTGCTTGGTTGGCCATAAAGGGCGTATGCGTTTTTTCCTGAATATATTCAGGAAAAAACGCATACGCCCTTTTTGGCCAAGTGCATCATTGTGGACGTTCTGCCTCTTTTCCTATGCTTTCAATGCAATTCCAGTCTACCTCCTGAAATCAATTTCCTGCAATTCTGCCCCGCTTTCAAGTCCTCTTGGCAGCCTTACTTCAGTCTATTTTTGGACGATAGCTGTCATTTATAACTCTGCAGGTTTGTGAATTACAGTGCCCCTGAGCTCCTTTCTTCAACTCGCTTTCTTGTGACCTGGCCGCAACACCGCAGGATGTCTTCAGGCCCTAATCTGGTTCCGGCACGGCACGCTGAGCCTTTGGTTATTTCCTCTTCCTGGTGGGAAATGAGAGTTAAATTTGCCCGTCCAGACACCTCCAGCTAGTCTCTCATTGGTTCTCGCTATTCCTGTTCATCTTCCGCAGAAATTGCAAACTGGGCCAAACAGGAGGTTGAAGGCGCTGACTCTCCAAGTGGGGAGAGTGTTAGTAAAGCGTCTGGAATGTTGCACCCGAGTACCAGGGGAGGAAAACTGAGACATATTTGAACACGTCTCCCGTTCACATGGTTGATCATACTTGGGTTCCACATGCATGTTTTAGCTGAAGGAAGAATACCTTAAACCTGGAGAGTTAAGACCCGTGTAATGGGTACCATGCAATATGACTTCAAAGGGTCTTCATTTGCTCACCGAACCTCTCCAGTCCTATCACTGCTGCGTTTATGCCCCTGTACACATGCTTGATTCTCTTTCAGAGACATAGCAATCCATAGGTTTTAAGATACTTACTAGTCAGGTACATTCTTAGGCGTTTAATATGCGGTGTTGAGTCCATTTCGTTGAGCAAGGAGTAGCTCTTGTCTATTCCATATTTGACTTAAGGAACTTTATCTGTGCTCATTTCAATCTCTGGTTTTATGCAGCACCCCAACTCACCTTTCCCCTTAAGCAAGCATAAGTTGTTTTTCTAAATTTGAGACCCTGTTCTGTTCTGTAATTCAGTTCCTGTGTAGCCAAGTTTACATTCCGTGTATTACTGATATCTTATGATGTTTCTTTTTCTGTGTGACTTACTTCAGTTAGAATCATCATACCTGAATCCACTCATTGTGCTGCTAAGGGCCTGATGACACAGATTTCATTGCTGAGTGATATTGCTTTGTAAGTAAATACCACAACTTCTTTATCCATTTTTCACTTTCTGCGATGTTGAACTTGAACTGTAAACGAGGTTCTTGTAAACAGAGCCGTTCCAAACTTTGGGGTGGCTGTGTCTTTTTGATTTTAATTTCCCTAAGCTATAGGACCATAAGTGGCAGTGCCCTAGGCTCTGTTGCTTTGTTTTTTAGATGTTTCAGGAAACACCATACACTTCTCCCCGAGTGGTTGTTGGCAATTTACATCCCGCCCATCAGCATAACAAGGCTCCCAGTTCTCCATGGCCTGTCCTGCCTTTCTGGATTTTACACTTTTTTCAGATGGCCCTTTTGACAGGGGGGAAGTGAGACTTCATTGTAGTGCAGATTTCCTTTGCAAGCTTGCTTGGTTGGCCAAAAAGGGCGTATGCGTTTTTTCCTGAATATATTCAGGAAAAAACGCATACGCCCTTTTTGGCCAAGTGCATCATTGTGGACGTTCTGCCTCTTTTCCTATGCTTGCAATGCAATTCCAGTCTACCTCCTGAAATCGGTTTCCTGCAATTCTGCCCCGCTTTCAAGTCCTCTTGGCAGCCTTACTTCAGTATATTTTTGGACGATAGCTGTCATTTATAACTCTGCAGGTTTGTGAATTACAGTGCCCCTGAGCTCCTTTCTTCAACTCGCTTTCTTGTGACCTGGCCGCAACACCGCAGGATGGCTTCAGGCCCTAATCTGGTTTCGGCCCGGCACACTGAGCCTTTGGTTAATTCCTCTTCCTGGTGGGAAATGAGAGTTAAATTTGCCCGTCCAGACACCTCCAGCTAGCCTCTCATTGGTTCTCGCTATTCCTGTTCATCTTCCGCAGAAATTGCAAACTGGGCCAAACAGGAGGTTAAAGGGACTGAATCTCCAAGTGGGGAGAGTGTTAGTAAAGCGTCTGGAATGTTGCACCCGAGTACCAGGGGAGGAAAACTGAGACATATTTGAACACGTCTCCCGATCACATGGTTGATCATACTCTAGGTTCCATATGCATGTTTTAGCTGAAGGAAGAATACCTTAAACCGGGGTAGTTGAAACCCGTGGAATGGGTACCATGCAATATGACTTCAAAGGGTCTTCATTTGCTCACCGAACCTCTCCAATCCTATCACTGCCGCGTTTATGCCCCTGTACACATGCTTGATTCTCTTTCGGAGACATAGCAATCCATAGGTTTTAAGATACTTACAAGTCAGGTACATTCTTAGGCGTTTAATATGCGGTGTTGAGTCCATTTCGTTGAGCAAGGAGTAGCTCTTGTCTATTCCATATTTGGCTTAAGGAACTTTATCTGTGCTCATTTCAATCTCTGGTTTTATGCAGCACCCCAACTCACCTTTACCCTTAAGCAAGCATAAGTTGTTTTTCTAAATTTGAGACCCTGTTCTGTTCTGTAATTCAGTTCTTGTGTAGCCAAGTTTCCATTCCGTGTATTACTGATATCTTATGATGTTTCTTTTTCTGTGTGACTTACTTCAGTTAGAATCATCATACCTGAATCCACTCATTGTGCTGCTAAGGGCCTGATGACATAGATTTCATTGCTGAGTGATATTGCTTTGTAAGTGAATACCACAACTTCTTTATCCATTTTTCACTTTCTGCGATGTTGAACTTGTACTGTAAACGAGGTTCTTGTAAACAGAGCCGTTCCAAACTTTGGGGTGGCTGTGTCTTTTTGATTTTAATTTCCCTAAGCTATAGGACCATAAGTGGAAGTGCCCTAGGCTCTGTTGCTTTGTTTTTTAGATGTTTCAGGAAACACCATACACTTCTCCCAAGTGTCTGTTGGCAATTTACATCCCGCCCATCAGCATAACAAGGCTCCCAGTTCTCAATGGCCTGTTGCCTTTCTGGATTTTACACTTTTTTCAGATGGCCCTTTTGACCGGGGGGAAGTGAGACTTCATTGTAGTGCAGATTTCCTTTGCAAGCTTGCTTGGTTGGCCAAAAAGGGCGTATGCGTTTTTTCCTGAATATATTCAGGAAAAAACGCATACGCCCTTTTTGGCCAAGTGCATCATTGTGGACGTTCTGCCTCTTTTCCTATGCTTTCAATGCAATTCCAGTCTACCTCCTGAAATCGGTTTCCTGCAATTCTGCCCCGCTTTCAAGTCCTCTTGGCAGCCTTACTTCAGTCTATTTTTGGACGATAGCTGTCATTTATAACTCTGCAGGTTTGTGAATTACAGTGCTCCTGAGCTCCTTTCTTCAACTCGCTTTCTTTTGAGCTGGCCGCAACACCGCAGGATGGCTTCAGGCCCTAATCTGGTTCCGGCCCGGCACGCTGAGCCTTTGGTTAATTCCTCTTCCTGGTGGGAAATGAGAGTTAAATTTGCCCGTCCAGACACCTCCAGCTAGCCTCTCATTGGTTCTCGCTATTCCTGTTCATCTTCCGCAGAAATTGCAAACTGGGCCAAACAGGAGGTTAAAGGCGCTGACTCTCCAAGTGGGGAGAGTGTTAGTAAAGCGTCTGGAATGTTGCACCCGAGTACCAGGGGAGGAAAACTGAGACATATTTGAACACGTCTCCCGATCACATGGTTGATCATACTCTAGGTTCCATATGCATGTTTTAGCTGAAGGAAGAATACCTTAAACCGGGGTAGTTGAAACCCGTGGAATGGGTACCATGCAATATGACTTCAAAGGGTCTTCATTTGCTCACCGAACCTCTCCAATCCTATCACTGCTGCGTTTATGCCCCTGTACACATGCTTGATTCTCTTTCGGAGACATAGCAATCCATAGGTTTTAAGATACTTACAAGTCAGGTACATTCTTAGGCGTTTAATATGCGGTGTTGAGTCCATTTCGTTGAGCAAGGAGTAGCTCTTGTCTATTCCATATTTGGCTTAAGGAACTTTATCTGTGCTCATTTCAATCTCTGGTTTTATGCAGCACCCCAACTCACCTTTACCCTTAAGCAAGCATAAGTTGTTTTTCTAAATTTGAGACCCTGTTCTGTTCTGTAATTCAGTTCCTGTGTAGCCAAGTTTCCATTCCGTGTATTACTGATATCTTATGATGTTTCTTTTTCTGTGTGACTTACTTCAGTTAGAATCATCATACCTGAATCCACTCATTGTGCTGCTAAGGGCCTGATGACATAGATTTCATTGCTGAGTGATATTGCTTTGTAAGTGAATACCACAACTTTTTTATCCATTTTTCACTTTCTGCGATGTTGAACTTGTACTGTAAACGAGGTTCTTGTAAACAGAGCCGTTCCAAACTTTGGGGTGGCTGTGTCTTTTTGATTTTAATTTCCCTAAGCTATAGGACCATAAGTGGAAGTGCCCTAGGCTCTGTTGCTTTGTTTTTTAGATGTTTCAGGAAACACCATACACTTCTCCCGAGTGGCTGTTGGCAATTTACATCCCGCCCATCAGCATAACAAGGCTCCCAGTTCTCCATGGCCTGTCCTGCCTTTCTGGATTTTACACTTTTTTCAGATGGCCCTTTTGACCGGGGGGAAGTGAGACTTCATTGTAGTGCAGATTTCCTTTGCAAGCTTGCTTGGTTGGCCAAAAAGGGCGTATGCGTTTTTTCCTGAATATATTCAGGAAAAAACGCATACGCCCTTTTTGGCCAAGTGCATCATTGTGGACGTTCTGCCTCTTTTCCTATGCTTTCAATGCAATTCCAGTCTACCTCCTGAAATCGGTTTCCTGCAATTCTGCCCCGCTTTCAAGTCCTCTTGGCAGCCTTACTTCAGTCTATTTTTGGACGATAGCTGTCATTTATAACTCTGCAGGTTTGTGAATTACAGTGCCCCTGAGCTCCTTTCTTCAACTCGCTTTCTTGTGACCTGGCCGCAACACCGCAGGATGGCTTCAGGCCCTAATCTGGTTCCGGCACGGCACGCTGAGCCTTTGGTTATTTCCTCTTCCTGGTGGGAAATGAGAGTTAAATTTGCCTGTCTAGACACCTCCAGCTAGTCTCTCATTGGTTCTCGCTATTCCTGTTCATCTTCCGCAGAAATTGCAAACTGGGCCAAACAGGAGGTTGAAGGCGCTGACTCTCCAAGTGGGGAGAGTGTTAGTAAAGCGTCTGGAATGTTGCACCCGAGTACCAGGGGAGGAAAACTGAGACATATTTGAACACGTCTCCCGTTCACATGGTTGATCATACTTGGGTTCCACATGCATGTTTTAGCTGAAGGAAGAATACCTTAAACCTGGAGAGTTAAGACCCGTGTAATGGGTACCATGCAATATGACTTCAAAGGGTCTTCATTTGCTCGCCGAACCTCTCCAGTCCTATCACTGCTGCGTTTATGCCCCTGTACACATGCTTGATTCTCTTTCAGAGACATAGCAATCCATAGGTTTTAAGATACTTACTAGTCAGGTACATTCTTAGGCGTTTAATATGCGGTGTTGAGTCCATTTCGTTGAGCAAGGAGTAGCTCTTGTCTATTCCATATTTGACTTAAGGAACTTTATCTGTGCTCATTTCAATCTCTGGTTTTATGCAGCACCCCAACTCACCTTTACCCTTAAGCAAGCATAAGTTGGTTTTCTAAATTTGAGATCCTGTTCTGTTCTGTAATTCAGTTCCTGTGTAGCCAAGTTTACATTCCGTGTATTACTGATATCTTATGATGTTTCTTTTTCTGTGTGACTTACTTCAGTTAGAATCATCATACCTGAATCCACTCATTGTGCTGCTAAGGGCCTGATGACACAGATTTCATTGCTGAGTGATATTGCTTTGTAAGTAAATACCACAACTTCTTTATCCATTTTTCACTTTCTGCGATGTTGAACTTGTACTGTAAACGAGGTTCTTGTAAACAGAGCCGTTCCAAACTTTGGGGTGGCTGTGTCTTTTTGATTTTAATTTCCCTAAGCTATAGGACCATAAGTGGCAGTGCCCTAGGCTCTGTTGCTTTGTTTTTTAGATGTTTCAGGAAACACCATACACTTCTCCCCGAGTGGTTGTTGGCAATTTACATCCCGCCCATCAGCATAACAAGGCTCCCAGTTCTCCATGGCCTGTCCTGCCTTTCTGGATTTTACACTTTTTTCAGATGGCCCTTTTGACAGGGGGGAAGTGAGACTTCATTGTAGTGCAGATTTCCTTTGCAAGCTTGCTTGGTTGGCCAAAAAGGGCGTATGCGTTTTTTCCTGAATATATTCAGGAAAAAACGCATACGCCCTTTTTGGCCAAGTGCATCATTGTGGACGTTCTGCCTCTTTTCCTATGCTTGCAATGCAATTCCAGTCTACCTCCTGAAATCGGTTTCCTGCAATTCTGCCCCGCTTTCAAGTCCTCTTGGCAGCCTTACTTCAGTATATTTTTGGACGATAGCTGTCATTTATAACTCTGCAGGTTTGTGAATTACAGTGCCCCTGAGCTCCTTTCTTCAACTCGCTTTCTTGTGACCTGGCCGCAACACCGCAGGATGGCTTCAGGCCCTAATCTGGTTTCGGCCCGGCACACTGAGCCTTTGGTTAATTCCTCTTCCTGGTGGGAAATGAGAGTTAAATTTGCCCGTCCAGACACCTCCAGCTAGCCTCTCATTGGTTCTCGCTATTCCTGTTCATCTTCCGCAGAAATTGCAAACTGGGCCAAACAGGAGGTTAAAGGGACTGAATCTCCAAGTGGGGAGAGTGTTAGTAAAGCGTCTGGAATGTTGCACCCGAGTACCAGGGGAGGAAAACTGAGACATATTTGAACACGTCTCCCGATCACATGGTTGATCATACTCTAGGTTCCATATGCATGTTTTAGCTGAAGGAAGAATACCTTAAACCGGGGTAGTTGAAACCCGTGGAATGGGTACCATGCAATATGACTTCAAAGGGTCTTCATTTGCTCACCGAACCTCTCCAATCCTATCACTGCCGCGTTTATGCCCCTGTACACATGCTTGATTCTCTTTCGGAGACATAGCAATCCATAGGTTTTAAGATACTTACAAGTCAGGTACATTCTTAGGCGTTTAATATGCAGTGTTGAGTCCATTTCGTTGAGCAAGGAGTAGCTCTTGTCTATTCCATATTTGGCTTAAGGAACTTTATCTGTGCTCATTTCAATCTCTGGTTTTATGCAGCACCCCAACTCACCTTTACCCTTAAGCAAGCATAAGTTGTTTTTCTAAATTTGAGACCCTGTTCTGTTCTGTAATTCAGTTCTTGTGTAGCCAAGTTTCCATTCCGTGTATTACTGATATCTTATGATGTTTCTTTTTCTGTGTGACTTACTTCAGTTAGAATCATCATACCTGAATCCACTCATTGTGCTGCTAAGGGCCTGATGACATAGATTTCATTGCTGAGTGATATTGCTTTGTAAGTGAATACCACAACTTCTTTATCCATTTTTCACTTTCTGCGATGTTGAACTTGTACTGTAAACGAGGTTCTTGTAAACAGAGCCGTTCCAAACTTTGGGGTGGCTGTGTCTTTTTGATTTTAATTTCCCTAAGCTATAGGACCATAAGTGGAAGTGCCCTAGGCTCTGTTGCTTTGTTTTTAAGATGTTTCAGGAAACACCATACACTTCTCCCAAGTGTCTGTTGGCAATTTACATCCCGCCCATCAGCATAACAAGGCTCCCAGTTCTCCATGGCCTGTCCTGCCTTTCTGGATTTTACACTTTTTTCAGATGGCCCTTTTGACCGGGGGGAAGTGAGACTTCATTGTAGTGCAGATTTCCTTTGCAAGCTTGCTTGGTTGGCCAAAAAGGGCGTATGCGTTTTTTCCTGAATATATTCAGGAAAAAACGCATACGCCCTTTTTGGCCAAGTGCATCATTGTGGACGTTCTGCCTCTTTTCCTATGCTTTCAATGCAATTCCAGTCTACCTCCTGAAATCGGTTTCCTGCAATTCTGCCCCGCTTTCAAGTCCTCTTGGCAGCCTTACTTCAGTCTATTTTTGGACGATAGCTGTCATTTATAACTCTGCAGGTTTGTGAATTACAGTGCCCCTGAGCTCCTTTCTTCAACTCGCTTTCTTGTGACCTGGCCGCAACACCGCAGGATGGCTTCAGGCCCTAATCTGGTTCCGGCACGGCACGCTGAGCCTTTGGTTATTTCCTCTTCCTGGTGGGAAATGAGAGTTAAATTTGCCTGTCTAGACACCTCCAGCTAGTCTCTCATTGGTTCTCGCTATTCCTGTTCATCTTCCGCAGAAATTGCAAACTGGGCCAAACAGGAGGTTAAAGGCGCTGACTCTCCAAGTGGGGAGAGTGTTAGTAAAGCATCTGGAATGTTGCACCCGATTACCAGGGGAGGAAAACTGAGACATATTTGAACACGCCTCCCGTTCACATGGTTGATCATACTTGGGTTCCACATGCATGTTTTAGTTGAAGGAAGAATACCTTAAACCTGGAGAGTTAAGACCCGTGTAATGGGTACCATGCAATATGACTTCAAAGGGTCTTCATTTGCTCACCGAACCTCTCCAATCCTATCACTGCTGAGTTTATGCCCCTGTACACATGCTTGATTCTCTTTCGGAGACATAGCAATCCATAGGTTTTAAGATACTTACTAGTCAGGTACATTCTTAGGCGTTTAATATGCGGTGTTGAGTCCATTTCGTTGAGCAAGGAGTAGCTCTTGTCTATTCCATATTTGACTTAAGGAACTTTATCTGTGCTCATTTCAATCTCTGGTTTTATGCAGCACCCCAACTCACCTTTACCCTTAAGCAAGCATAAGTTGGTTTTCTAAATTTGAGACCCTGTTCTGTTTTGGAATTCAGTTCCTGTGTAGCCAAGTTTACATTCCGTGTATTACTGATATCTTATGATGTTTCTTTTTCTGTGTGACTTACTTCAGTTAGAATCATCATACCTAAATCCACTCATTGTGCTGCTAAGGGCCTGATGACACAGATTTCATTGCTGAGTGACATTGCTTTGTAAGTAAATACCACAACTTCTTTATCCATTTTTCACTTTCTGCGATGTTGAACTTGTACTGTAAACGAGGTTCTTGTAAACAGAGCCGTTCCAAACTTTGGGGTGGCTGTGTCTTTTTGATTTTAATTTCCCTAAGCTATAGGACCATAAGTGGAAGTGCCCTAGGTTCTGTTGCTTTGTTTTTTAGATGTTTCAGGAAACACCATACACTTCTCCCCAGTGGTTGTTGGCAATTTACATCCCGCCCATCAGCATAACAAGGCTCCCAGTTCTCCATGGCCTGTCCTGCCTTTCTGGATTTTACACTTTTTTGATATGGCCCTTTTGACCGGGGGGAAGTGAGACTTCATTGTAGTGCAGATTTCCTTTGCAAGCTTGCTTGGTTGGCCAAAAAGGGCGTATGCGTTTTTTCCTGAATATATTCAGGAAAAAACGCATACGCCCTTTTTGGCCAAGTGCATCATTGTGGACGTTCTGCCTCTTTTCCTATGCTTTCAATGCAATTCCAGTCTACCTCCTGAAATCGGTTTCCTGCAATTCTGCCCCGCTTTCAAGTCCTCTTGGCAGCCTTACTTCAGTCTATTTTTGGACGATAGCTGTCATTTATAACTCTGCAGGTTTGTGAATTACAGTGCCCCTGAGCTCCTTTCTTCAACTCGCTTTCTTGTGACCTGGCCGCAACACCGCAGGATGGCTTCAGGCCCTAATCTGGTTCCGGCACGGCACGCTGAGCCTTTGGTTATTTCCTCTTCCTGGTGGGAAATGAGAGTTAAATTTGCCTGTCTAGACACCTCCAGCTAGTCTCTCATTGGTTCTCGCTATTCCTGTTCATCTTCCGCAGAAATTGCAAACTGGGCCAAACAGGAGGTTGAAGGCGCTGACTCTCCAAGTGGGGAGAGTGTTAGTAAAGCATCTGGAATGTTGCACCCGATTACCAGGGGAGGAAAATTGAGACATATTTGAACACGCCTCCCGTTCACATGGTTGATCATACTTGGGTTCCACATGCATGTTTTAGTTGAAGGAAGAATACCTTAAACCTGGAGAGTTAAGACCCGTGTAATGGGTACCATGCAATATGACTTCAAAGGGTCTTCATTTGCTCACCGAACCTCTCCAATCCTATCACTGCTGAGTTTATGCCCCTGTACACATGCTTGATTCTCTTTCGGAGACATAGCAATCCATAGGTTTTAAGATACTTACTAGTCAGGTACATTCTTAGGCGTTTAATATGCGGTGTTGAGTCCATTTCGTTGAGCAAGGAGTAGCTCTTGTCTATTCCATATTTGACTTAAGGAACTTTATCTGTGCTCATTTCAATCTCTGGTTTTATGCAGCACCCCAACTCACCTTTACCCTTAAGCAAGCATAAGTTGGTTTTCTAAATTTGAGACCCTGTTCTGTTTTGGAATTCAGTTCCTGTGTAGCCAAGTTTACATTCCGTGTATTACTGATATCTTATGATGTTTCTTTTTCTGTGTGACTTACTTCAGTTAGAATCATCATACCTAAATCCACTCATTGTGCTGCTAAGGGCCTGATGACACAGATTTCATTGCTGAGTGACATTGCTTTGTAAGTAAATACCACAACTTCTTTATCCATTTTTCACTTTCTGCGATGTTGAACTTGTACTGTAAACGAGGTTCTTGTAAACAGAGCCGTTCCAAACTTTGGGGTGGCTGTGTCTTTTTGATTTTAATTTCCCTAAGCTATAGGACCATAAGTGGAAGTGCCCTAGGTTCTGTTGCTTTGTTTTTTAGATGTTTCAGGAAACACCATACACTTCTCCCGAGTGGTTGTTGGCAATTTACATCCCGCCCATCAGCATAACAAGGCTCCCAATTCTCCATGGCCTGTCCTGCCTTTCTGGATTTTACACTTTTTTGATATGGCCCTTTTGACCGGGGGGAAGTGAGACTTCATTGTAGTGCAGATTTCCTTTGCAAGCTTGCTTGGTTGGCCAAAAAGGGCGTATGCGTTTTTTCCTGAATATATTCAGGAAAAAACGCATACGCCCTTTTTGGCCAAGTGCATCATTGTGGACGTTCTGCCTCTTTTCCTATGCTTTCAATGCAATTCCAGTCTACCTCCTGAAATCGGTTTCCTGCAATTCTGCCCCGCTTTCAAGTCCTCTTGGCAGCCTTACTTCAGTCTATTTTTGGACGATAGCTGTCATTTATAACTCTGCAGGTTTGTGAATTACAGTGCCCCTGAGCTCCTTTCTTCAACTCGCTTTCTTGTGACCTGGCCGCAACACCGCAGGATGGCTTCAGGCCCTAATCTGGTTCCGGTACGGCACGCTGAGCCTTTGGTTATTTCCTCTTCCTGGTGGGAAATGAGAGTTAAATTTGCCCGACCAGACACCTCCAGCTAGCCTCTCATTGGTTCTCGCTATTCCTGTTCATCTTCCGCAGAAATTGCAAAGTGGGCCAAACAGGAGGTTAAAGGCGCTGACTCTCCAAGTGGGGAGAGTGTTAGTAAAGCGTCTGGAATGTTGCACCCGAGTACCAGGGGAGGAAAACTGAGACATATTTGAACACGTCTCCCGTTCACATGGTTGATCATACTTGGGTTCCACATGCATGTTTTAGCTGAAGGAAGAATACCTTAAACCTGGAGAGTTGAGACCCGTGTAATGGGTACCATGCAATATGACTTCAAAGGGTCTTCATTTGCTCACCGAACCTCTCCAATCCTATCACTGCTGCGTTTATGCCCCTGTACACATGCTTGATTCTCTTTCGGAGACATAGCAATCCATAGGTTTTACGATACTTACTAGTCAGGTACATTCTTAGGCGTTTAATATGCGGTGTTGAGTCCATTTCGTTGAGCAAGGAGTAGCTCTTGTCTATTCCATATTTGGCTTAAGGAACTTTATCTCTGCTCATTTCAATCTCTGGTTTTATGCAGCACCCCAACTCACCTTTCCCCTTAAGCAAGCATAAGTTGGTTTTCTAAATTTGAGACCCTGTTCTGTTTTGGAATGCAGTTCCTGTGTAGCCAAGTTTACATTCCGTGTATTAGTGATATCTTATGATGTTTCTTTTTCTGTGTGACTTATTTCAGTTAGAATCATCGTACCTGAATCCACTCATTATGCTGCTACGGGCCTGATGACATAGATTTCATTGCTGAGTGACACTGCATTGTACGTAAGTACCACAAGTTCTTTATCCATTTTTCACTTTCTGTGATATTGAACTTGTACGGTAAACGAGGTTCTTGTAAACGGAGGCGTCCCAAACTTTGGGGTGGCTGTGTCTTTTTGATTTTAATTTCCCTAAGCTATAGGACCATAAGTGGAAGTGCCCTAGGCTCTGTTGCTTTGTTTTTTAGATGTTTCAGGAAACACCATACACTTCTCCCAAGTGTCTGTTGGTAATTTACATCCCGCCCATCAGCATAACAAGGCTCCCAGTTCTCCATGGCCTGTCCTGCCTTTCTGGATTTTACACTTTTTTCAGATGACCCTTTTGACCGGGGGGAAGTGAGACTTCATTGTAGTGCAGATTTCCTTTGCAAGCTTGCTTGGTTGGCCAAAAAGGGCGTATGCGTTTTTTCCTGAATATATTCAGGAAAAAACGCATACGCCCTTTTTGGCCAAGTGCATCATTGTGGACGTTCTGCCTCTTTTCCTATGCTTTCAATGCAATTCCAGTCTACCTCCTGAAATCGGTTTCCTGCAATTCTGCCCCGCTTTCAAGTCCTCTTGGCAGCCTTACTTCAGTCTATTTTTGGACGATAGCTGTCATTTATAACTCTGCAGGTTTGTGAATTACAGTGCCCCTGAGCTCCTTTCTTCAACTCGCTTTCTTGTGACCTGGCCGCAACACCGCAGGATGGCTTCAGGCCCTAATCTGGTTCTGGCATGGCACGCTGAGCCTTTGGTTAATTCCTCTTCCTGGTAGGAAATGAGAGTTAAATTTGCCCGTCCAGACACCTCCAGCTAGTCTCCGTTGGTTCTCGCTATTCCTGTTCATCTTCCGCAGAAATTGCAAACTGGGCCAAACAGGAGGTTAAAGGGACTGACTCTCCAAGTCGGAGGAGTGTTAGTAAAGCGTCTGGAATGTTGCACCCGAGTACCAGGGTACGAAAACTGAGACATATTTGAACACGTCTCCCGATCACATGGTTGATCATACTCTAGGTTCCACATGCATGTTTTAGCTGAAGGAAGAATACCTTAAACCTGGGTAGTTGAAACCCGTGGAATGGGTACCATGCAATATGACTTCAAAGGGTCTTCATTTGCTCACCGAACCTCTCCAATCCTATCACTGCTGCGTTTATGTCCCTGTACACATGCTTGATTCTCTTTCGGAGACATAGCAATCCATAGGTTTTAAGATACTTACAAGTCAGGTACATTCTTAGGCGTTTAATATCCGGTGTTGAGTCCATTTCGTTGAGCAAGGAGTAGCTCTTGTCTATTCCATATTTGGCTTAAGGAACTTTATCTGTGCTCATTTCAATCTCTGGTTTTATGCAGCACCCCAACTCACCTTTACCCTTAAGCAAGCATAAGTTGTTTTTCTAAATTTGAGTCCCTGTTCTGTTCTGTAATTCAGTTCCTGTGTAGCCAAGTTTCCATTCCGTGTATTACTGATATCTTATGATGTTTCTTTTTCTGTGTGACTTACTTCAGTTAGAATCATCATACCTGAATCCACTCATTGTGCTGCTAAGGGCCTGATGACACAGATTTCATTGCTGAGTGATATTGCTTTGTAAGTAAATACCACAACTTCTTTATCCATTTTTCACTTTCTGCGATGTTGAACTTGTACTGTAAACGAGGTTCTTGTAAACAGAGGCGTCCCAAACTTTGGGGTGGCTGTGTCTTTTTGATTTTAATTTCCCTAAGCTATAGGACCATAAGTGGAAGTGCCCTAGGTTCTGTTGCTTTGTTTTTTAGATGTTTCAGGAAACACCATACACTTCTCCCGAGTGGTTGTTGGCAATTTACATCCCGCCCATCAGCATAACAAGGCTCCCAGTTCTCCATGGCCTGTCCTGCCTTTCTGGATTTTACACTTTTTTGGGATGTCCCTTTTGACCGGGGGGAAGTGAGACTTCATTGTAGTGCAGATTACCTTTCCAAGCTTGCTTGGTTGGCCAAAAAGGGCGTATGCGTTTTTTCCTGAATATATTCAGGAAAAAACGCATACGCCCTTTTTGGCCAAGTGCATCATTGTGGACGTTCTGCCTCTTTTCCTATGCTTTCAATGCAATTCCAGTCTACCTCCTGAAATCGGTTTCCTGCAATTCTGCCCCGCTTTCAAGTCCTCTTGGCAGCCTTACTTCAGTCTATTTTTGGACGATAGCTGTCATTTATAACTCTGCAGGTTTGTGAATTACAGTGCCCCTGAGCTCCTTTCTTCAACTCGCTTTCTTTTGAGCTGGCCGCAACACCGCAGGATGGCTTCAGGCCCTAATCTGGTTCCGGTACGGCACGCTGAGCCTTTGGTTACTTCCTCTTCCTGGTGGGAAATGAGAGTTAAATTTGCCCCTCCAGACACCTCCAGCTAGTCTCTCATTGGTTCTCCCTATTGCTGTTCATCTTCCACAGAAATTGCAAACTGGGCCAAACAGGAGGTTAAAGGGACTGACTCTCCAAGTCGGGAGAGTGTTAGTAAAGCGTCTGGAATGTTGCACCCGAGTACCAGGGTACGAAAACTGAGACATATTTGAACACGTCTCCCGATCACATGGTTGATCATACTCTAGGTTCCACATGCATGTTTTAGCTGAAGGAAGAATACCTTAAACCTGGGTAGTTGAAACCCGTGGAATGGGTACCATGCAATATGACTTCAAAGGGTCTTCATTTGCTCACCGAACCTCTCCAATCCTATCACTGCTGCGTTTATGTCCCTGTACACATGCTTGATTCTCTTTCGGAGACATAGCAATCCATAGGTTTTAAGATACTTACAAGTCAGGTACATTCTTAGGCGTTTAATATCCGGTGTTGAGTCCATTTCGTTGAGCAAGGAGTAGCTCTTGTCTATTCCATATTTGGCTTAAGGAACTTTATCTGTGCTCATTTCAATCTCTGGTTTTATGCAGCACCCCAACTCACCTTTACCCTTAAGCAAGCATAAGTTGTTTTTCTAAATTTGAGTCCCTGTTCTGTTCTGTAATTCAGTTCCTGTGTAGCCAAGTTTCCATTCCGTGTATTACTGATATCTTATGATGTTTCTTTTTCTGTGTGACTTACTTCAGTTAGAATCATCATACCTGAATCCACTCATTGTGCTGCTAAGGGCCTGATGACACAGATTTCATTGCTGAGTGATATTGCTTTGTAAGTAAATACCACAACTTCTTTATCCATTTTTCACTTTCTGCGATGTTGAACTTGTACTGTAAACGAGGTTCTTGTAAACAGAGGCGTCCCAAACTTTGGGGTGGCTGTGTCTTTTTGATTTTAATTTCCCTAAGCTATAGGACCATAAGTGGAAGTGCCCTAGGTTCTGTTGCTTTGTTTTTTAGATGTTTCAGGAAACACCATACACTTCTCCCGAGTGGTTGTTGGCAATTTACATCCCGCCCATCAGCATAACAAGGCTCCCAGTTCTCCATGGCCTGTCCTGCCTTTCTGGATTTTACACTTTTTTGATATGGCCCTTTTGACCGGGGGGAAGTGAGACTTCATTGTAGTGCAGATTACCTTTCCAAGCTTGCTTGGTTGGCCAAAAAGGGCGTATGCGTTTTTTCCTGAATATATTCAGGAAAAAACGCATACGCCCTTTTTGGCCAAGTGCATCATTGTGGACGTTCTGCCTCTTTTCCTATGCTTTCAATGCAATTCCAGTCTACCTCCTGAAATCGGTTTCCTGCAATTCTGCCCCGCTTTCAAGTCCTCTTGGCAGCCTTACTTCAGTCTATTTTTGGACGATAGCTGTCATTTATAACTCTGCAGGTTTGTGAATTACAGTGCCCCTGAGCTCCTTTCTTCAACTCGCTTTCTTTTGAGCTGGCCGCAACACCGCAGGATGGCTTCAGGCCCTAATCTGGTTCCGGTACGGCATGCTGAGCCTTTGGTTACTTCCTCTTCCTGGTGGGAAATGAGAGTTAAATTTGCCCCTCCAGACACCTCCAGCTAGTCTCTCATTGGTTCTCCCTATTGCTGTTCATCTTCCACAGAAATTGCAAACTGGGCCAAACAGGAGGTTAAAGGGACTGACTCTCCAAGTCGGGAGAGTGTTAGTAAAGCGTCTGGAATGTTGCACCCGAGTACCAGGGTACGAAAACTGAGACATATTTGAACACGTCTCCCGATCACATGGTTGATCATACTCTAGGTTCCACATGCATGTTTTAGCTGAAGGAAGAATACCTTAAACCTGGGTAGTTGAAACCCGTGGAATGGGTACCATGCAATATGACTTCAAAGGGTCTTCATTTGCTCACCGAACCTCTCCAATCCTATCACTGCTGCGTTTATGCCCCTGTACACATGCTTGATTCTCTTTTGGAGACATAGCAATCCATAGGTTTTAAGATACTTACAAGTCAGGTACATTCTTAGGCGTTTAATATGCGGTGTTGAGCCCATTTCGTTGAGCAAGGAGTAGCTCTTGTCTATTCCATATTTGGCTTAAGGAACTTTATCTGTGCTCATTTCAATCTCTGGTTTTATGCAGCACCCCAACTCACCTTTACCCTTAAGCAAGCATAAGTTGGTTTTCTAAATTTGAGTCCCTGTTCTGTTCTGTAATTCAGTTCCTGTGTAGCCAAGTTTACATTCCGTGTATTACTGATATCTTATGATGTTTCTTTTTCTGTGTGACTTACTTCAGTTAGAATCATCATACCTGAATCCACTCATTGTGCTGCTAAGGGCCTGATGACACAGATTTCATTGCTGAGTGATATTGCTTTGTAAGTAAATACCACAACTTCTTTATCCATTTTTCACTTTCTGCGATGTTGAACTTGTACTGTAAACGAGGTTCTTGTAAACAGAGCCGTTCCAAACTTTGGGGTGGCGTTGTCTTTTTCATTTTAATTTCCCTAAGCTATAGGACCATAAGTGGAAGTGCCCTAGGTTCTGTTGCTTTGTTTTTTAGTTGTTTCAGGAAACACCATACACTTCTCCCGAGTGGTTCTTGGCAATTTACATCCCACCCATCAGCATAACAAGGCTCCCAGTTCTCCATGGCCTGTCCTGCCTTTCTGGATTTTACACTTTTTTCAGATGGCCCTTTTGACCGGGGGGAAGTGAGACTTCATTGTAGTGCAGATTTCCTTTGCAAGCTTGCTTGGTTGGCCAAAAAGGGCGTATGCGTTTTTTCCTGAATATATTCAGGAAAAAACGTATACGCCCTTTTTGGCCAAGTGCATCATTGTGGACGTTCTGCCTCTTTTCCTATGCTTTCAATGCAATTCCAGTCTACCTCCTGAAATCGGTTTACTGCAATTCTGCCCCGCTTTCAAGTCCTCTTGGCAGCCTTACTTCAGTCTATTTTTGGACGATAGCTGTCATTTATAACTCTGCAGGTTTGTGAATTACAGTGCCCCTGAGCTCCTTTCTTCAACTCGCTTTCTTGTGACCTGGCCGCAACACCGCAGGATGTCTTCAGGCCCTAATCTGGTTCCGGCACGGCACGCTGAGCCTTTGGTTAATTCCTCTTCCTGGTGGGAAATGAGAGTTAAATTTGCCCGTCCAGACACCTCCAGCTAGTCTCTCATTGGTTCTCGCTATTCCTGTTCATCTTCCACAGAAATTGCAAACTGGGCCAAACAGGAGGTTAAAGGGACTGACTCTCCAAGTGGGGAGAGTGTTAGTAAAGCGTCTGGAATGTTGCACCCGAGTACCAGGGTACGAAAACTGAGACATATTTGAACACGTCTCCCGATCACATGGTTGATCATACTCTAGGTTCCACATGCATGTTTTAGCTGAAGGAAGAATACCTTAAATCTGGGTAGTTGAAACCCGTGGAATGGGTACCATGCAATATGACTTCAAAGGGTCTTCATTTGCTCACCGAACCTCTCCAATCCTATCACTGCTGTGTTTATGCCCCTGTACACACGCTTGATTCTCTTTTGCAGACATAGCAATCCATAGGTTTTAAGATACTTACTAGTCAGGTACATTCTTAGGCGTTTAATATGCGGTGTTGAGTCCATTTCGTTGAGCAAGGAGTAGCTCTTGTCTATTCCATATTTGGCTTAAGGAACTTTATCTGTGCTCATTTCAATCTCTGGTTTTATGCAGCAATCCAACTCACCTTTCCCCTTAAGCAAGCATAAGTTGGTTTTCTAAATTTGAGAACCTGTTCTGTTTTGGAATGCAGTTCCTGTGTAGCCAAGTTTTCATTCCGTGTATTAGTGATATCTTATGATGTTTCTTTTTCTGTGTGACTTATTTCAGTTAGAATCATCGTACCTGAATCCACTCATGATGCTGCTACGGGCCTGATGACATAGATTTCATTGCTGAGTGATACTGCATTGTACGTAAGTACCACAAGTTCTTTATCCATTTTTCACTTTCTGTGATATTGAACTTGTACGGTAAACGAGGTTCTGGTAAACGGAGGCGTCCCAAACTTTGGGGTGGCTGTGTCTTTTTGATTTTAATTTCCCTAAGCTATAGGACCATAAGTGGAAGTGCCCTAGGCTCTGTTGCTTTGTTTTTTAGATGTTTCAGGAAACACCATACACTTCTCCCGAGTGGTTGTTGGCAATTTACATCCCGCCCATCAGCATAACAAGGCTCCCAGTTCTCCATGGCCTGTCCTGCCTTTCTGGATTTTACACTTTTTTCAGATGGCCCTTTTGACAGGGGGGAAGTGAGACTTCATTGTAGTGCAGATTTCCTTTGCAAGCTTGCTTGGTTGGCCAAAAAGGGCGTATGCGTTTTTTCCTGAATATATTCAGGAAAAAACGCATACGCCCTTTTTGGCCAAGTGCATCATTGTGGACGTTCTGCCTCTTTTCCTATGCTTTCAATGCAATTCCAGTCTACCTCCTGAAATCGGTTTCCTGCAATTCTGCCCCGCTTTCAAGTCCTCTTGGCAGCCTTACTTCAGTCTATTTTTGGACGATAGCTGTCATTTATAACTCAGCAGGTTTGTGAATTACAGTGCCCCTGAGCTCCTTTCTTCAACTCGCTTTCTTTTGAGCTGGCCGCAACACCGCAGGATGGCTTCAGGCCCTAATCTGTTTCCGGCACGGCACGCTGAGCCTTTGGTTATTTCCTCTTCCTGGTGGGAAATGAGAGTTAAATTTGCCCGTCCAGACACCTCCAGCTAGTCTCTCATTGGTTCTCACTATTCCTGTTCATCTTCCGCAGAAATTGCAAACTGGGCCATACAGGAGGTTGAAGGCGCTGACTCTCCAAGTGGGGAGAGTGTTAGTAAAGCGTCTGGAATGTTGCACCCGAGTACCAGGGGAGGAAAACTGAGACATATTTGAACACGTCTCCCGTTCACATGGTTGATCATACTTGGGTTCCACATGCATGTTTTAGCTGAAGGAAGAATACCTTAAACCTGTGTATTTGAAACCCGTGGAATGGGTACCATGCAATATGACTTCAAAGGGTCTTCATTTGCTCACCGAACCTCTCCAATCCTATCACTGCTGCGTTTATGCCCCTGTACACATGCTTGATTCTCTTTTGGAGACATAGCAATCCATAGGTTCTAAGATACTTACTAGTCAGGTACATTCTTAGGCGTTTAATATGCGGTGTTGAGTCCATTTCGTTGAGCAAGGAGTAGCTCTTGTCTATTCCATATTTGGCTTAAGGAACTTTATCTGTGCTCATTTCAATCTCTGGTTTTATGCAGCACCCCAACTCACCTTTACCCTTAAGCAAGCAGAAGTTGGTTTTCTAAATTTGAGACCCTGTTCTGTTCTGTAATTCAGTTCCTGTGTAGCCAAGTTTACATTCCGTGTATTACTGATATCTTATGATGTTTCTTTTTCTGTGTGACTTATTTCAGTTAGAATCATCATACCTGAATCCACTCATTGTGCTGCTAAGGGCCTGATGACACAGATTTCATTGCTGAGTGATATTGCTTTGTAAGTAAATACCACAACTTCTTTATCCATTTTTCACTTTCTGCGATGTTGAACTTGTACTGTAAACGAGGTTCTTGTAAACACAGGCGTCCCAAACTTTGGGGTGGCTGTGTCTTTTTGATTTTAATTTCCCTAAGCTATAGGACCATAAGTGGAAGTGCCCTAGGTTCTGTTGCTTTGTTTTTTAGATGTTTCAGGAAACACCATACACTTCTCCCGAGTGGCTGTTGGCAATTTACATCCCGCCCATCAGCATAACAAGGCTCCCAGTTCTCCATGGCCTGTCCTGCCTTTCTGGATTTTACACTTTTTTCAGATGGCCCTTTTGACCTGGGGGAAGTGAGACTTCATTGTAGTGCAGATTTCCTTTGCAAGCTTGCTTGGTTGGCCAAAAAGGGCGTATGCGTTTTTTCCTGAATATATTCAGGAAAAAACGCATACGCCCTTTTTGGCCAAGTGCATCATTGTGGACGTTCTGCCTCTTTTCCTATGCTTTCAATGCAATTCCAGTCTACCTCCTGAAATCGGTTTCCTGCAATTCTGCCCCGCTTTCCAGTCCTCTTGGCAGCCTTACTTCAGTCTATTTTTGGACGATAGCTGTCATTTATAACTCTGCAGGTTTGTGAATTACAGTGCCCCTGAGCTCCTTTCTTCAACTTGCTTTCTTGTGACCTGGCCGCAACACCGCAGGATGGCTTCAGGCCCTAATCTGGTTCCGGCCTGGCACGCTGAGCCTTTGGTTAATTCCTCTTCCTGGTGGGAAATGAGAGTTAAATTTGCCCATCCAGACACCTCCAGCTAGTCTCTCATTGGTTCTCGCTATTCCTGTTCATCTTCCACAGAAATTGCAAACTGGGCCAAACAGGAGGTTAAAGGGACTGACTCTCCAAGTCGGGAGAGTGTTAGTAAAGCATCTGGAATGTTGCACCCGAGTACCAGGGTACGAAAACTGAGACATATTTGAACACGTCTCCCGATCACATGGTTGATCATACTCTGGGTTCCACATGCATGTTTTAGCTGAAGGAAGAATACCTAAAACCTGGGTAGTTGAAACCCGTGGAATGGGTACCATGCAATATGACTTCAAAGGGTCTTCATTTGCTCACCGAACCTCTCCAATCCTATCACTGCTGCGTTTATGCCCCTGTACACATGCTTGATTCTCTTTCGGAGACATAGCAATCCATAGGTTTTAAGATACTTACTAGTCAGGTACATTCTTAGGCGTTTAATATGGGGTGTTGATTCCATTTCGTTGAGCAAGGAGTAGCTCTTGTCTATTCCATATTTGGCTTAAGGAACTTTATCTGTGCTCATTTCAATCTCTGGTTTTATGCAGCACCCCAACTCACCTTTCCCCTTAAGCAAGCATAAGTTGGTTTTCTAAATTTGAGACCCTGTTCTTTTCTGTAATTCAGTTCCTGTGTAGCCAAGTTTACATTCCATGTATTACTGATATCTTATGATGTTTCTTTTTCTGTGTGACTTATTTCAGTTAGAATCATCATACCTGAATCCACTCATTGTGCTGCTAAGGGCCTGATGACACAGATTTCATTGCTGAGTGATATTGCTTTGTAAGTAAATACCACAACTTCTTTATCCATTTTTCACTTTCTGCGATGTTGAACTTGTACTGTAAACGAGGTTCTTGTAAACAGAGGCGTCCCAAACTTTGGGGTGGCTGTGTCTTTTTGATTTTAATTTCCCTAAGCTATAGGACCATAAGTGGAAGTGCCCTAGGTTCTGTTGCTTTGTTTTTTAGATGTTTCAGGAAACACCATACACTTCTCCCGAGTGGCTGTTGGCAATTTACATCCCGCCCATCAGCATAACAAGGCTCCCAGTTCTCCATGGCCTGTCCTGCCTTTCTGGATTTTACACTTTTTTCAGATGTCCCTTTTGACCGGGGGGAAGTGAGACTTCATTGTAGTGCAGATTTCCTTTGCAAGCTTGCTTGGTTGGCCAAAAAGGGCGTATGCGTTTTTTCCTGAATATATTCAGGAAAAAACGCATACGCCCTTTTTGGCCAAGTGCATCATTGTGGACGTTCTGCCTCTTTTCCTATGCTTTCAATGCAATTCCAGTCTACCTCCTGAAATCGGTTTCCTGCAATTCTGCCCCGCTTTCCAGTCCTCTTGGCAGCCTTACTTCAGTCTATTTTTGGACGATAGCTGTCATTTATAACTCTGCAGGTTTGTGAATTACAGTGCCCCTGAGCTCCTTTCTTCAACTCGCTTTCTTGTGACCTGGCCGCAACACCGCAGGATGGCTTCAGGCCCTAATCTGGTTCCGGCCCGGCACGCTGAGCCTTTGGTTAATTCCTCTTCCTGGTGGGAAATGAGAGTTAAATTTGCCCATCCAGACACCTCCAGCTAGTCTCTCATTGGTTCTCGCTATTCCTGTTCATCTTCCACAGAAATTGCAAACTGGGCCAAACAGGAGGTTAAAGGGACTGACTCTCCAAGTCGGGAGAGTGTTAGTAAAGCATCTGGAATGTTGCACCCGAGTACCAGGGTACGAAAACTGAGACATATTTGAACACGTCTCCCGATCACATGGTTGATCATACTCTGGGTTCCACATGCATGTTTTAGCTGAAGGAAGAATACCTAAAACCTGGGTAGTTGAAACCCGTGGAATGGGTACCATGCAATATGACTTCAAAGGGTCTTCATTTGCTCACCGAACCTCTCCAATCCTATCACTGCTGCGTTTATGCCCCTGTACACATGCTTGATTCTCTTTCGGAGACATAGCAATCCATAGGTTTTAAGATACTTACTAGTCAGGTACATTCTTAGGCGTTTAATATGGGGTGTTGATTCCATTTCGTTGAGCAAGGAGTAGCTCTTGTCTATTCCATATTTGGCTTAAGGAACTTTATCTGTGCTCATTTCAATCTCTGGTTTTATGCAGCACCCCAACTCACCTTTCCCCTTAAGCAAGCATAAGTTGGTTTTCTAAATTTGAGACCCTGTTCTTTTCTGTAATTCAGTTCCTGTGTAGCCAAGTTTACATTCCATGTATTACTGATATCTTATGATGTTTCTTTTTCTGTGTGACTTATTTCAGTTAGAATCATCATACCTGAATCCACTCATTGTGCTGCTAAGGGCCTGATGACACAGATTTCATTGCTGAGTGATATTGCTTTGTAAGTAAATACCACAACTTCTTTATCCATTTTTCACTTTCTGCGATGTTGAACTTGTACTGTAAACGAGGTTCTTGTAAACAGAGCCGTCCCAAACTTTGGGGTGGCTGTGTCTTTTTGATTTTAATTTCCCTAAGCTATAGGACCATAAGTGGAAGTGCCCTAGGCTCTGTTGCTTTGTATTTTAGATGTTTCAGGAAACACCATACACTTCTCCCGAGTGTCTGTTGGCAATTTACATCCCGCCCATCAGCATAACAAGGCTCCCAGTTCTCCATGGCCTGTCCTGCCTTTCTGGATTTTACACTTTTTTCAGATGGCCCTTTTGACCGGGGGGAAGTGAGACTTCATTGTAGTGCAGATTTCCTTTGCAAGCTTGCTTGGTTGGCCAAAAAGGGCGTATGCGTTTTTTCCTGAATATATTCAGGAAAAAACGCATACGCCCTTTTTGGCCAAGTGCATCATTGTGGACGTTCTGCCTCTTTTCCTATGCTTTCAATGCAATTCCAGTCTACCTCCTGAAATCGGTTTCCTGCAATTCTGCCCCGCTTTCAAGTCCTCTCGGCAGCCTTACTTCAGTCTATTTTTGGACGATAGCTGTCATTTATAACTCTGCAGGTTTGTGAATTACAGTGCCCCTGAGCTCCTTTCTTCAACTCGCTTTCTTTTGAGCTGGCCGCAACACCGCAGGATGGCTTCAGGCCCTAATCTGGTTCCGGTACGGCATGCTGAGCCTTTGGTTATTTCCTCTTCCTGGTGGGAAATGAGAGTTAAATTTGCCCGTCCAGACACCTCCAGCTAGTCTCTCATTGGTTCTCGCTATTCCTGTTCATCTTCCGCAGAAATTGCAAACTGGGCCAAACAGGAGGTTAAAGGGGCTGACTCTCCAAGTGGGGAGAGTGTTAGTAAAGCGTCTGGAATGTTGCACCCGAGTACCAGGGTACGAAAACTGAGACATATTTGAACACGTCTCCCGATCACATGGTTGATCATACTCTGGGTTCCACATGCATGTTTTAGCTGAAGGAAGAATACCTTAAACCTGGGTAGTTGAAACCCGTGGAATGGGTACCATGCAATATGACTTCAAAGGGTCTTCATTTGCTCACCGAACCTCTCCAATCCTATCACTGCTGCGTTTATGCCCCTGTACACATGCTTGATTCTCTTTCGGAGACATAGCAATCCATAGGTTTTAAGATACTTACTAGTCAGGTACATTCTTAGGTGTTTAATATGCGGTGTTGAGTCCATTTCGTTGAGCAAGGAGTAGCTCTTGTCTATTCCATATTTGGCTTAAGGAACTTTATCTGTGCTCATTTCAATCTCTGGTTTTATGCAGCACCCCAACTCACCTTTAACCTTAAGCAAGCAGAAGTTGGTTTTCTAAATTTGAGACCCTGTTCTGTTCTGTAATTCAGTTCCTGTGTAGCCAAGTTTACATTCCGTGTATTAGTGATATCTTATGATGTTTCTTTTTCTGTGTGACTTATTTCAGTTAGAATCATCGTACCTGAAATCACTCATTATGCTGCTACGGGCCTGATGACATAGATTTCATTGCTGAGTGATACTGCATTGTATGTAAGTACCACAAGTTCTTTATCCATTTTTCACTTTCTGTGATATTGAACTTGTACGGTAAACGAGGTTCTTGTAAACAGAGGCGTCCCAAACTTTGGGGTGGCTGTGTCTTTTTGATTTTAATTTCCCTAAGCTATAGGACCATAAGTGGCAGTGCCCTAGGCTCTGTTGCTTTGTTTTTTAGATGTTTCAGGAAACACCATACACTTCTCCCGAGTGTCTGTTGGCAATTTACATCCCGCCCATCAGCATAACAAGGCTCCCAGTTCTCCATGGCCTGTCCTGCCTTTCTGGATTTTACACTTTTTTCAGATGGCCCTTTTGACCGGGGGGAAGTGAGACTTCATTGTAGTGCAGATTTCCTTTGCAAGCTTGCTTGGTTGGCCAAAAAGGGCGTATGCGTTTTTTCCTGAATATATTCAGGAAAAAACGCATACGCCCTTTTTGGCCAAGTGCATCATTGTGGACGTTCTGCCTCTTTTCCTATGCTTTCAATGCAATTCCAGTCTACCTCCTGAAATCGGTTTCCTGCAATTCTGCCCCGCTTTCAAGTCCACTTGGCAGCCTTACTTCAGTGTATTTTTGGACGATAGCTGTCATTTATAACTCTGCAGGTTTGTGAATTACAGTGCCCCTGAGCTCCTTTCTTCAACTCGCTTTCTTGTGACCTGGACGCAACACCGCAGGATGGCTTCAGGCCCTAATCTGGTTCCGGCCCGGCACGCTGAGCCTTTGGTTAATTCCTCTTCCTGGTGGGAAATGAGAGTTAAATTTGCCCATCCAGACACCTCCAGCTAGTCTCTCATTGGTTCTCGCTATTCCTGTTCATCTTCCACAGAAATTGCAAACTGGGCCAAACAGGAGGTTAAAGGGACTGACTCTCCAAGTCGGGAGAGTGTTAGTAAAGCATCTGGAATGTTGCACCCGAGTACCAGGGTATGAAAACTTAGACATATTTGAACACGTCTCCCGATCACATGGTTGATCATACTCTGGGTTCCACATGCATGTTTTAGCTGAAGGAAGAATACCTAAAACCTGGGTAGTTGAAACCCGTGGAATGGGTACCATGCAATATGACTTCAAAGGGTCTTCATTTGCTCACCGAACCTCTCCAATCCTATCACTGCTGCGTTTATGCCCCTGTACACATGCTTGATTCTCTTTCGGAGACATAGCAATCCATAGGTTTTAAGATACTTACTAGTCAGGTACATTCTTAGGCGTTTAATATGGGGTGTTGAGTCCATTTCGTTGAGCAAGGAGTAGCTCTTGTCTATTCCATATTTGGCTTAAGGAACTTTATCTGTGCTCATTTCAATCTCTGGTTTTATGCAGCACCCCAACTCACCTTTCCCCTTAAGCAAGCATAAGTTGGTTTTCTAAATTTGAGACCCTGTTCTGTTCTGTAATTCAGTTCCTGTGTAGCCAAGTTTACATTCCATGTATTACTGATATCTTATGATGTTTCTTTTTCTGTGTGACTTATTTCAGTTAGAATCATCATACCTGAATCCACTCATTGTGCTGCTAAGGGCCTGATGACACAGATTTCATTGCTGAGTGATATTGCTTTGTAAGTAAATACCACAACTTCTTTATCCATTTTTCACTTTCTGCGATGTTGAACTTGTACTGTAAACGAGGTTCTTGTAAACAGAGCCGTCCCAAACTTTGGGGTGGCTGTGTCTTTTTGATTTTAATTTCCCTAAGCTATAGGACCATAAGTGGAAGTGCCCTAGGCTCTGTTGCTTTGTATTTTAGATGTTTCAGGAAACACCATACACTTCTCCCGAGTGTCTGTTGGCAATTTACATCCCGCCCATCAGCATAACAAGGCTCCCAGTTCTCCATGGCCTGTCCTGCCTTTCTGGATTTTACACTTTTTTCAGATGGCCCTTTTGACCGGGGGGAAGTGAGACTTCATTGTAGTGCAGATTTCCTTTGCAAGCTTGCTTGGTTGGCCAAAAAGGGCGTATGCGTTTTTTCCTGAATATATTCAGGAAAAAACGCATACGCCGTTTTTGGCCAAGTGCATCATTGTGGACGTTCTGCCTCTTTTCCTATGCTTTCAATGCAATTCCAGTCTACCTCCTGAAATCGGTTTCCTGCAATTCTGCCCCGCTTTCAAGTCCTCTTGGCAGCCTAACTTCAGTCTATTTTTGGACGATAGCTGTCATTTATAACTCTGCAGGTTTGTGAATTACAGTGCCCATGAGCTCCTTTCTTCAACTCGCTTTCTTTTGAGCTGGCCGCAACACCGCAGGATGGCTTCAGGCCCTAATCTGGTTCCGGTACGGCACACTGAGCCTTTGGTTATTTCCTCTTCCTGGTGGGAAATGAGAGTTAAATTTGCCCGTCCAGACACCTCCAGCTAGCCTCTCATTGGTTCTCGCTATTCCTGTTCATCTTCCGCAGAAATTGCAAACTGTGCCAAACAGGAGGTTAAAGGCGCTGACTCTCCAAGTGGGGAGAGTGTTAGTAAAGCGTCTGGAATGTTGCACCCGAGTACCAGGGGAGGAAAACTGAGACATATTTGAACACGTCTCCCGATCACATGGTTGATCATACTCTGGGTTCCACATGCATGTTTTAGCTGAAGGAAGAATACCTAAAACCTGGGTAGTTGAAACCCGTGGAATGGGTACCATGCAATATGACTTCAAAGGGTCTTCATTTGCTCACGAACCTCTCCAATCCTATCACTGCTGCGTTTATGCCCCTGTACACATGCTTGATTCTCTTTCGGAGACATAGCAATCCATAGGTTTTAAGATACTTACTAGTCAGGTACATTCTTAGGCGTTTAATATGCGGTGTTGAGTCCATTTCGTTGAGCAAGGAGTAGCTCTTGTCTATTCCATATTTGGCTTAAGGAACTTTATCTGTGCTCATTTCAATCTCTGGTTTTATGCAGCACCCCAACTCACCTTTCCCCTTAAGCAAGCATAAGTTGGTTTTCTAAATTTGAGACCCTGTTCTGTTTTGGAATGCAGTTCCTGTGTAGCCAAGTTTACATTCCGTGTATTAGTGATATCTTATGATGTTTCTTTTTCTGTGTGACTTATTTCAGTTAGAATCATCGTACCTGAATCCACTCATTATGCTGCTACGGGCCTGATGACATAGATTTCATTGTTGAGTGATACTGCATTGTACGTAAGTACCACAAGTTCTTTATCCATTTTTCACTTTCTGTGATATTGAACTTGTACGGTAAACGAGGTTCTTGTAAACGGAGGCGTCCCAAACTTTGGGGTGGCTGTGTCTTTTTGATTTTAATTTCCCTAAGCTATAGGACCATAAGTGGAAGTTACCTAGGTTCTGTTGCTTTGTTTTTTAGATGTTTCAGGAAACACCATACACTTCTCCCGAGTGGTTGTTGGCAATTTACATCCCGCCCATAAGCATAACAAGGCTCCCAGTTCTCCATGGCCTGTCCTGCCTTTCTGGATTTTACACTTTTTTCAGATGGCCCTTTTGACCGGGGGGAAGTGAGACTTCATTGTAGTGCAGATTTCCTTTGCAAGCTTGCTTGGTTGGCCAAAAAGTGCGTATGCGTTTTTTCCTGAATATATTCAGGAAAAAACGCATACGCCCTTTTTGGCCAAGTGCATCATTGTGGACGTTCTGCCTCTTTTCCTATGCTTTCAATGCAATTCCAGTCTACCTCCTGAAATCGGTTTCCTGCAATTCTGCCCCGCTTTCAAGTCCTCTTGGCAGCCTTACTTAAGTCTATTTTTGGACGATAGCTGTCATTTATAACTCTGCAGGTTTGTGAATTACAGTGCCCCTGAGCTCCTTTCTTCAACTCGCTTTCTTGTGACCTGGCCGCAACACTGCAGGATGGATTCAGGCCCTAATCTGTTTCCGGAACGGCATGCTGAGCCTTTGGTTATTTCCTCTTCCTGGTGGGAAATGAGAGTTAAATTTGCCCGTCCAGACACCTCCAGCTAGTCTCTCATTGGTTCTCGCTATTCCTGTTCATCTTCCACAGAAATTGCAAACTGGGCCAAACAGGAGGTTAAAGGGACTGACTCTCCAAGTCGGGAGAGTGTTAATAAAGCGTCTGGAATGTTGCACCCGAGTATCAGGGGAGGAAAACTGAGACATATTTGAACACGTCTCCCGATCACATGGTTGATCATACTTGGGTTCCACATGCATGTTTTAGCTGAAGGAAGAATACCTTAAACCTGTGTATTTGAAACCCGTGGAATGGGTACCATGCAATATGACTTCAAAGGGTCTTCATTTGCTCACCGAACCTCTCCAATCCTATCACTGCTGCGTTTATGCCCCTGTACACATGCTTGATTCTCTTCCGGAGACATAGCAGTCCATAGGTTTTAAGATACTTACTAGTCAGGTACATTCTTAGGCGTTTAATATGCGGTGTTGAGTCCACTTCGTTGAGCAAGGAGTAGCTCTTGTCTATTCCATATTTGGCTTAAGGAACTTTATCTGTGCTCATTTCAATCTCTGGTTTTATGTAGCACCCCAACTCACCTTTCCCCTTAAGCAAGCATAAGTTGGTTTTCTAAATTTGAGACCCTGTTCTGTTCTGTAATTCAGTTCCTGTGTAGCCAAGTTTACATTCCGTGTATTACTGATATCTTATGATGTTTCTTTTTCTGTGTGACTTATTTCAGTTAGAATCATCATACCTGAATCCACTCATTGTGCTGCTAAGGGCCTGATGACACAGATTTCATTGCTGAGTGATATTGCTTTGTAAGTAAATACAACAACTTTATTATCCATTTTTCACTTTCTGCGATGTTGAACTTGTACTGTAAACGAGGTTCTTGTAAACAGAGCCGTTCGAAACTTTGGGGTGGCTGTGTCTTTTTGATTTTAAATTCCCTAAGCTATAGGACCATAAGTGGAAGTGCCCTAGGCTCTGTTGCTTTGTTTTTTAGATGTTTCAGGAAACACCATACACTTCTCCCGAGTGTCTGTTGGCAATTTACATCCCACCCAACAGCATAACAAGGCTCCCAGTTCTCCATGGCCTGTCCTGCCTTTCTGGATTTTACAGTTTTTTCAGATGACCCTTTTGACCGGGAGGAAGTGAGACTTCATTTTAGTGCAGATTTCCTTTGCAAGCTTGCTTGGTTGGCCAAAAAGGGCGTATGCGTTTTTTCCTGAATATATTCAGGAAAAAACGCATACGCCCTTTTTGGCCAAGTGCATCATTGTGGACGTTCTGCCTCTTTTCCTATGCTTTCAATGCAATTCCAGTCTACCTCCTGAAATCGGTTTCCTGCAATTCTGCCCCGCTTTCAAGTCCTCTTGGCAGCCTTACTTCAGTCTATTTTTGGACGATAGCTGTCATTTATAACTCTGCAGGTTTGTGAATTACAGTGCCCCTGAGCTGCTTTCTTCAACTCGCTTTCTTTTGAGCTGGCCGCAACACCGCAGGATGGCTTCAGGCCCTAATCTGGTTCCGGCACGGCATGCTGAGCCTTTGGTTATTTCCTCTTCCTGGTGGGAAATGAGAGTTAAATTTGCCCGTCCAGACACCTCCAGCTAGCCTCTCATTGGTTCTCGCTATTCCTGTTCATCTTCCGCAGAAATTGCAAACTGGGCCAAACAGGAGGTTAAAGGCGCTGACTCTCCAAGTGGGGAGAGTGTTAGTAAAGCATCTGGAATGTTGCACCCGAGTACCAGGGGAGGAAAACTGAGACATATTTGAACACGTCTCTCGTTCACATGGTTGATCATACTTGGGTTACACATGCATGTTTTAGCTGAAGGAAGAATACCTTAAACCTGGAGAGTTGAGACCCGTGGAATGGGTAACATGCAATATGACTTCAAAGGGTCTTCATTTGGTCACCGAATCTCTCCAATCCTATCACTGCTGCGTTTATGCCCCTGTACACATGCTTGATTCTCTTTCGGAGACATAGCAATCCATAGGTTTTAAGATACTTACTAGTCAGGTACATTCTTAGGCGTTTAATATGCGGTGTTGAGTCCATTTCGTTGAGCAAGGAGTAGCTCTTGTCTATTCCATATTTGGCTTAAGGAACTTTATCTGTGCTCATTTCAGTCTCTGCTTTTATGCAGTACCCCAACTCACCTTTCCCCTTAAGCAAGCATAAGTTAGTTTTCTAAATTTGAGACCCTGTTCTGTTCTGTAATTCAGTTCCTGTGTAGCCAAGTTTACATTCCGTGTATTACTGATATCTTATGATGTTTCTTTTTCTGTATGACTTATTTCAGTTAGAATCATCATACCTGAATCCACTCATTGTGCTGCTAAGGGCCTGATGACATAGA
>NW_027193149.1:0-56000 GCF_949987515.2 Delphinus delphis | reverse complement strand
GATAAAGTTCCTTAAGCCAAATATGTAATAGACAAGAGCTACTCCTTGCTCAACGAAATGGACACAAAACCCCATATTAAACGCCTAAGAATGTACCTGACTAGTAAGTATCTTAAAACCTATGGATTGCTATGTCTCCAAAAGAGAATCAAGCATGTGTACAGGGGCATAAATGCAGCAGTGATAGGATTGGAGAGGTTCGGTGAGCAAATGAAGACCCTTTGAAGTCATATTGCATGGTACCCATTCCACGGGTTTCAACTACCCAGGTTTTAGGTATTCTTCCTTCAGCTAAAACATGCATGTGGAACCCAGAGTATGATCAACCATGTGATCGGGAGACGTGTTCAAATATGTCTCAGTTTTCGTACCCTGGTATTCGGGTGCAACATTCCAGACGCTTTACTAACACTCTCCCGAGTTGGAGAGTCAGTCCCTTTAACCTCCTGTTTGGCCAGTTTGCAATTTCTGCGGAAGATGTACAGGAATAGCGAGAACCAATGAGAGGCTAGCTGCAGGTCTCTGGACGGGCAAATTTAACTCTCATTTCCCACCAGGAAGAGGAATTAACCAAAGGCTCAGCGTGCCGTGCCGGAACCAGATTAGGGCCTGAAGCCATCCTGCGGTGTTGCGGCCAGGTTACAAGAAAACGAGTTGAAGAAAGGAGCTCAGGGGCACTGTAATTCACAAACCTGCAGAGTTATAAATGACAGCTATCGTCCAAAAATAGACTGAAGTAAGGCTGCCAAGAGGACTTGAAAGCGGGGCAGAATTGCAGGAAACCGATTTCAGGAGGTAGACTGGAATTGCATTGAAAGCATAGGAAAAGAGGCAGAACGTCCACAATGATGCACTTGGCCAAAAAGGACGTATGTGTTTCTTCCTGAATATATGCAGGAAAAAACGCATACGCCCTTTTTGGCCAACCAAGCAAGCTTGCAAAGGAAATCTGCACTACAATGAAGTCTCACTTCCCCCAGGTCAAAAGGGCCATCTGAAAAAAGTGTAAAATCCAGAAAGGCAGGACAGGCCATGGAGAACTGGGAGCCTTGTTATGCTGATGGGCGGGATGTAAATTGCCAACAACCACTGGGGAGAAGTGTATGGTGTATCCTGAAACATCTAAAAAACAAAGCAACAGAGCCTAGGGCACTTCCACTTATGGTCCTATAGCTTAGGGAAATTAAAATCAAAAAGACACAGCCACCCCACAGTTTGGAACGGCTCTGTTTACAAGAACCTCATTTACCGTACAACTTCAATATCACAGAAAGTGAAAAATGGATAAAGAACTTGTGGTACTTACGTACAATGCAGTATCACTCAGCAATGAAATCTATGTCATCAGGCCCGTAGCAGCATAATGAGTGGATTCAGGTACGATGATTCTAACTGAAATAAGTCACACAGAAAAAGAAACATCATAAGATATCACTAATACATGGAATGTAAACTTGGCTACAGAGGAACTGAATTCCAAAACAGAACAGGTTCTCAAATTTAGAAAACCAACTTATGCTTGCTTAAGGGGAAAGGTGAGTTGGGGTGCTGCATAAAACCAGAGATTGAAATGAGCACAGATAATGTTCCTTAAGCCAAATATGGAATAGACAAGAGCTACTCCTTGCTCAACGAAATGGACTCAACACCGCATATTAAACGCCTAAGAATGTACCTGACTAGTAAGTATCTTAAAACCTATGGATTGCTATGTCTCCGAAAGAGAATCAAGCATGTGTACAGGGGCATAAACGCAGCAGTGATAGGATTGGAGAGTTTCGTGAGCAAATGAAGACCCTTTGAAGTCATATTGCATGGTACCCATTACACGGGTCTCAACTACCCAGGTTTAAGGTATTCTTCCTTCAGCTAAAACATGCATGTGGAACCCAGAGTATGATCAACCATGTGATCGGGAGACGTGTTCAAATATGTCTCAGTTTTCCTCCCCTGGTACTCGGGTGCTACATTCCAGACGCTTTACTAACACTCTCCCCACTTGGAGAGTCAGCGCCTTTAACCTCCTGTTTGGCCCAGTTTGCAATTTCTGCGGAAGATGAACAGGAATAGCGAGAACCAATGAGAGGCTAGCTGGAGGTGTCTGGACAGGCAAATTTAACTCTCATTTCCCACCAGGAGGAGGAAATAACCAAAGGCTCAGCGTGCTGTGCCAGAACCAGATTAGGGCCTGAAGCCATCCTGCAGTGTTGCGGCCAGGTCACAAGAAAGCGAGTTGAAGAAAGGAGCTCAGGGGCACTGTAATTCACAAACCTGCAGAGTTATAAATGACAGCTATCATCCAAAAATAGACTGAGGTAAGGCTGCCAAGAGGACTTGAAAGCGGGGCAGAATAGCAGGAAACCGATTTCAGGAGGTAGACTGGAATTGCATTGAAAGCATAGGAAAAGAGGCAGAACGTCCACAATGATGCACTTGGCCAAAAAGGGCGTATGCGTTTTTTCCTGAATATATTCAGGAAAAAACGCATACGCCCTTTTTGGCCAACCAAGCAAGCTTGCAAAGGAAATCTGCACTACAATGAAGTCTCACTTCCCCCCGGTCAAAAGGGCCATCTGAAAAAAGTGTAAAATCCAGAAAGGCAGGACAGGCCATGGAGAACTGGGAGCCTTGTTATGCTGATGGGCGGGATGTAAATTGCCCACAGACATTCGGGACAAGTGTATGGTGTTTCCTGAAACATCTAAAAAACAAATCAACAGAGCCTAGGGCACTTCCACTTATGGTCCTATAGCTTAGGGAAATTAAAATCAAAAAGACACAGCCACCCCAAAGTTTGGGACGCCTCTGTTTACAAGAACCTCGTTTACAGTACAAGTTCAACATCGCAGAAAGTGAAAAATGGATAAAGAAGTTGTGGTATTTACTTACAAAGCAATATCACTCAGCAATGAAATCTATGTCATCAGGCCCTTAGCATCACAATGAGTGGATTCAGGTATGATGATTCTAACTGAAATAAGTCACACAGAAAAAGAAACATCATAAGATATCAGTAATACACGGAATGTAAACTTGGCTACACAGGAACTGAATTACAGAACAGAACAGGGTCTCAAATTTAGAAAACCAACTTATGCTTGCTTAAGGGTAAAGGTGAGTTGGGGTGCTGCATAAAACCAGAGATTGAAATGAGCACAGATAAAGTTCCTTAAGTCAAATATGGAATAGACAAGAGCTACTCCTTGCTCAACGAAATGGACTCAACACCGCATATTAAACGCCTAAGAATGTACCTGACTAGTAAGTATCTTAAAACCTATGGATTGCTATGTCTCCGAAAGAGAATAAAGCATGTGTACAGGGGCATAAACGCAGCAGTGATAGGATTGGAGAGGTTCGGTGAGCAAATGAAGACCCTTTGAAGTCATATTGCATGGTACCCATTCCACGGGTTTCAACTACCCAGGTTTTAGGTATTCTTCCTTCAGCTAAAACATGCATGTGGAACCCAGAGTATGATCAACCATGTGATCAGGAGACGTGTTCAAATATGTCTCAGTTTTCGTACCCTGGTACTCGGGTGCAACATTCCAGACGCTTTACTAACACTCTCCCCACTTGGAGAGTCAGTCTCTTTAACCTCCTGTTTGGCCCAGTTTGCAATTTCTGCGGAAGATGTACAGGAATAGTGAGAACCAATGAGAGACTAGCTGGAGGTGTCTGGACGGGCAAATTTAACTCTCATTTCCCACCAGGAAGAGGAATTAACCAAAGGCTCAGCATGCCATGCCGGAACCAGATTAGGGCCTGAAGACATCCTGCGGTGTTGCGGCCAGGTCACAAGAAAGCGAGTTGAAGAAAGGAGCTCAGGGGCACTGTAATTCACAAACCTGCAGAGTTATAAATGACAGCTATCGTCCAAAAATAGACTGAAGTAAGGCTGCCAAGAGGACTTGAAAGCGGGGCAGAATTGCAGGAAACCGATTTCAGGAGGTAGACTGGAATTGCATTGAAAGCATAGGAAAAGAGGCAGAACGTCCACAATGATGCACTTGGCCAAAAAGGGCGTATGCGTTTTTTCCTGAATATATTCAGGAAAAAACGCATACGCGCTTTTTGGCCAACCAAGCAAGCTTGCAAAGGAAATCTGCACTACAATGAAGTCTCACTTCCCACCGGTCAAAAGGGCCATCTGAAAAAAGTGTAAAATCCAGAAAGGCAGGACAGGCCATGGAGAACTGGGAGCCTTGTTATGCTGATGGGCGGGATGTAAATTGCCAACAGACACTCGGGAGAAGTGTATGGTGTTTCCTGAAACATCTAAAAAACAAAGCAACAGAGCCTAGGGCACTTCCACTTATGGTCCTATAGCTTAGGGAAATTAAAATCAAAAAGACACAGCCACCCCAAAGTTTGGGACGCCTCTGTTTACAAGAACCTCGTTTACCGTACAAGTTCAATATCACAGAAAGTGAAAAATGGATAAAGAACTTGTGGTACTTACGTACAATGCAGTATCACTCAGCAATGAAATCTATGTCATCAGGCCCGTAGCAGCATAATGAGTGGATTCAGGTACGATGATTCTAACTGAAATAAGTCACACAGAAAAAGAAGCATCATAAGATATCAGTAATACACGGAATGTAAACTTGGCTACACAGGAACTGAATTACAGAACAGAACAGGGTCTCAAATTTAGAAAACCAACTTATGCTTGCTTAAGGGTAAAGGTGAGTTGGGGTGCTGCATAAAACTAGAGAATGAAATGAGCAGAGATAAAGTTCCTTAAGCCAAATATGGAATAGACAAGAGCTACTCCTTGCTCAACGAAATGGACTCAACACCGCATATTAAACGCCTAAGAATGTACCTGACTAGTAAGTATCTTAAAACCTATGGATTGCTATGTCTCTGAAAGAGAATCAGGCATGTGTACAGGGGCATAAACGCAGCAGTGATAGGATTGGAGAGGTTCGTGAGCAAATGAAGACCCTTTGAAGTCATATTGCATGGTACCCATTCCACGGGTTTCAACTACCCAGGTTTAAGGTATTCTTCCTTCAGCTAAAACATGCATGTGGAACCTAGAGTATGATCAACCATGTGATCGGGAGACGTGTTCAAATATGTCTCAATTTTCGTACCCTGGTACTCGGGTGCAACATTCCAGACGCTTTACTAACACTCTCCCCACTTGGAGAGTCAGTCCCTTTAACCTCCTGTTTGGCCCAGTTTGCAATTTCTGCGGAAGATGAACAGGAATAGCGAGAACCAATGAGAGGCTAGCTGGAGGTCTCTGGACGGGCAAATTTAACTCTCATTTCCCACCAGGAAGAGGAATTAACCAAAGGCTCAGCGTGCCGTGCCGGAACCAGATTAGGGCCTGAAGCCATCCTGCGGTGTGGCGGCCAGCTCAAAAGAAAGCGAGTTGAAGAAAGGAGCTCAGGGGCACTGTAATTCACAAACCTGCAGAGTTATAAATGACAGCTATCGTCCAAAAATATACTGAAGTAAGGCTGCCAAGAGGACTTGAAAGTGGGGCAGAATTGCAGGAAACCAATTTCAGGAGGTAGACTGGAATTGCATTGAAAGCATAGGAAAAGAGGCAGAACGTCCACAATGATGCACCTGGCCAAAAAGGGCGTATGCGTTTTTTCCTGAATATATTCAGGAAAAAACGCATACGCCCTTTTTGGCCAACCAAGCAAGCTTGCAAAGGAAATCTGCACTACAATGAAGTCTCACTTCCCCCCGGTCAAAAGGGCCATCTGAAAAAAGTGTAAAGTCCAGAAAGGCAGGACAGGCCATGGAGAACTGGGAGCCTTGTTATGCTGATGGGCGGGATGTCAATTGCCAACAACCACTCAGGAGAAGTGTATGGTGTTTCCTGAAACATCTAAAAAACAAAGCAACAGAGCCTAGGGCACTGCCACTTATGGTCCTATAGCTTAGGGAAATTAAAATCAAAAAGACACAGCCACCCCAAAGTTTGGGACACCTCCGTTTACAAGAACCTCGTTTACCGTACAAGTTCAATATCACAGAAAGTGAAAAATGGATAAAGAACTTGTGGTACTTACGTACAATGCAGTATCACTCAGCAATGAAATCTATGTCATCAGGCCCGTAGCAGCATAATGAGTGGATTCAGGTACGATGATTCTAACTGAAATAAGTCACACAGAAAAAGAAACATCATAAGATATCACTAATACACGGAATGTAAACTTGGCTACACAGGAACTGCATTCCAAAACAGAACAGGGTCTCAAATTTAGAAAACCAACTTATGCTTGCTTAAGGGGAAAGGTGAGTTGGGGTGCTGCATAAAACCAGAGATTGAAATGAGCACAGATAAAGTTCCTTAAGCCAAATATGGAATAGACAAGAGCTACTCCTTGCTCAATGAAATGGACTCAACACCCCATATTAAAAGCCTAAGAATGTACCTGACTAGTAAGTATCTTAAAACCTATGGATTGGTATGTCTCCAAAAGAGAATCAAGCGTGTGTACAGGGGCATAAACGCAGCAGTGATAGGATTGGAGAGTTTCGTGAGCAAATGAAGACCCTTTGAAGTCATATTGCATGGTACCCATTACACGGGTCTCAACTCTCCAGGTTTAAGGTATTCTTCCTTCAGCTAAAACATGCATGTGGAACCCAGAGTATGATCAACCATGTGATCGGGAGACGTGTTCAAATATGTCTCAGTTTTCCTCCCCTGGTACTCGGGTGCTACATTCCAGACGCTTTACTAACACTCTCCCCACTTGGAGAGTCAGCGCCTTTAACCTCCTGTTTGGCCCAGTTTGCAATTTCTGCGGAAGATGAACAGGAATAGCGAGAACCAATGAGAGGCTAGCTGGAGGTGTCTGGACAGGCAAATTTAACTCTCATTTCCCACCAGGAGGAGGAAATAACCAAAGGCTCAGCGTGCTGTGCCACAACCAGATTAGGGCCTGAAGCCATCCTGCAGTGTTGCGGCCAGGTCACAAGAAAGCGAGTTGAAGAAAGGAGCTCAGGGGCACTGTAATTCACAAACCTGCAGAGTTATAAATGACAGCTATCGTCCAAAAATAGACTGAAGTAAGGCTGCCAAGAGGACTTGAAAGCGGGGCAGAATTGCAGGAAACCGATTTCAGGAGGTAGACTGAAATTGCATTGAAAGCATAGGAAAAGAGGCAGAACGTCCACAATGATGCACTTGGCCAAAAAGGGCGTATGCGTTTTTTCCTGAACATATTCAGGAAAAAACGCATACGCCCTTTTTGGCCAACCAAGCAAGCTTGCAAAGGAAATCTGCACTACAATGAAGTCTCACTTCCCCCCGGTCAAAAGGGCCATCTGAAAAAAGTGTAAAATCCAGAAAGGCAGGACAGGCCATGGAGAACTGGGAGCCTTGTTATGCTGATGGGCGGGATGTAAATTGCCAACAGACACTCGGGAGAAGTGTATGGTGTTTCCTGAAACATCTAAAAAACAAATCAACAGAGCCTAGGGCACTGCCACTTATGGTCCTATAGCTTAGGGAAATTAAAATCAAAAAGACACAGCCACCCCAAAGTTTGGGACGCCTCTGTTTACAAGAACCTCGTTTCCCGTACAAGTTCAATATCACAGAAAGTGAAAAATGGATAAAGAACTTGTGGTACTTACGTACAATGCAGTATCACTCAGCAATGAAATCTATGTCATCAGGCCCGTAGCAGCATAATGAGTGGATTCAGGTACGATGATTCTAACTGAAATAAGTCACACAGAAAAAGAAACATCATAAGATATCACTAATACACGGTATGTAAACTTGGCTACACAGGAACTGAATTCCAAAACAGAAGAGGTTCTCAAATTTAGAAAACCAACTTATGCTTGCTTAAGGGTAAAGGTGAGTTGGGGTGCTGCATAAAACCAGAGATTGAAATGAGCACAGATAAAGTTCCTTAAGCCAAATATGGAATAGACAAGAGCTACTCCTTGCTCAACGAAATGGACTCAACACCGCATATTAAACACCTAAGAATGTACCTGACTAGTAAGTATCTTAAAACCTATGGATTGCTATGTCTCCGAAAAAGAATCAAGCATGTGTACCGGGGCATAAACGCAGCAGTGATAGGATTGGAGAGGTTCGGTGAGCAAATGAAGACGCTTTGAATTCATATTGCATGGTACCCATTACAAGGGTCTTAACTCTCCAGGTTTAAGGTATTCTTCCTTCAGCTAAAACCTGCATGTGGAACCCAGAGTATAATTAACCATGTGAACGGGAGACGTGTTCAAATATGTCTCAGTTTTCCTCCCCTGGTACTCGGGTGCAACATTCCAGACGCTTTACTAACACTCTCCCGACTTGGAGAGTCAGCGCCTTTAACCTCCTATTTGGCCCAGTTTGCAATTTCTGCGGAAGGTGAACAGGATTAGCGAGAACCAATGAGAGACTAGCTGGAGGTGTCTGGACGGGCAAATTTAACTCTCATTTCCCACCAGGAAGAGGAAATAACCAAAGGCTCAGCGTGCCGTGCCGGAACCAGATTAGGGCCTGAAGCCATCCTGCGGTGTGGCGGCCAGCTCAAAAGAAAGCGAGTTGAAGAAAGGAGCTCAGGGGCACTGTAATTCACAAACCTGCAGAGTTATAAATGACAGCTATCGTCCAAAAATATACTGAAGTAAGGCTGCCAAGAGGACTTGAAAGTGGGGCAGAATTGCAGGAAACCAATTTCAGGAGGTAGACTGGAATTGCATTGAAAGCATAGGAAAAGAGGCAGAACGTCCACAATGATGCACCTGGCCAAAAAGGGCGTATGCGTTTTTTCCTGAATATATTCAGGAAAAAACGCATACGCCCTTTTTGGCCAACCAAGCAAGCTTGCAAAGGAAATCTGCACTACAATGAAGTCTCACTTCCCCCCGGTCAAAAGGGCCATCTGAAAAAAGTGTAAAGTCCAGAAAGGCAGGACAGGCCATGGAGAACTGGGAGCCTTGTTATGCTGATGGGCGGGATGTAAATTGCCAACAACCACTCGGGAGAAGTGTATGGTGTTTCCTGAAACATCTAAAAAACAAAGCAACAGAGCCTAGGGCACTGCCACTTATGGTCCTATAGCTTAGGGAAATTAAAATCAAAAAGACACAGCCACCCCAAAGTTTGGGACACCTCCGTTTACAAGAACCTCGTTTACCGTACAAGTTCAATATCACAGAAAGTGAAAAATGGATAAAGAACTTGTGGTACTTACGTACAATGCAGTATCACTCAGCAATGAAATCTATGTCATCAGGCCCGTAGCAGCATAATGAGTGGATTCAGGTACGATGATTCTAACTGAAATAAGTCACACAGAAAAAGAAACATCATAAGATATCACTAATACACGGAATGTAAACTTGGCTACACAGGAACTGCATTCCAAAACAGAACAGGGTCTCAAATTTAGAAAACCAACTTATGCTTGCTTAAGGGGAAAGGTGAGTTGGGGTGCTGCATAAAACCAGAGATTGAAATGAGCACAGATAAAGTTCCTTAAGCCAAATATGGAATAGACAAGAGCTACTCCTTGCTCAACGAAATGGACTCAACACCCCATATTAAAAGCCTAAGAATGTACCTGACTAGTAAGTATCTTAAAACCTATGGATTGGTATGTCTCCAAAAGAGAATCAAGCGTGTGTACAGGGGCATAAACGCAGCAGTGATAGGATTGGAGAGTTTCGTGAGCAAATGAAGACCCTTTGAAGTCATATTGCATGGTACCCATTACACGGGTCTCAACTCTCCAGGTTTAAGGTATTCTTCCTTCAGCTAAAACATGCATGTGGAACCCAGAGTATGATCAACCATGTGATCGGGAGACGTGTTCAAATATGTCTCAGTTTTCCTCCCCTGGTACTCGGGTGCTACATTCCAGACGCTTTACTAACACTCTCCCCACTTGGAGAGTCAGCGCCTTTAACCTCCTGTTTGGCCCAGTTTGCAATTTCTGCGGAAGATGAACAGGAATAGCGAGAACCAATGAGAGGCTAGCTGGAGGTGTCTGGACAGGCAAATTTAACTCTCATTTCCCACCAGGAGGAGGAAATAACCAAAGGCTCAGCGTGCTGTGCCACAACCAGATTAGGGCCTGAAGCCATCCTGCGGTGTGGCGGCCAGCTCAAAAGAAAGCGAGTTGAAGAAAGGAGCTCAGGGGCACTGTAATTCACAAACCTGCAGAGTTATAAATGACAGCTATCGTCCAAAAATAGACTGAAGTAAGGCTGCCAAGAGGACTTGAAAGCGGGGCAGAATTGCAGGAAACCGATTTCAGGAGGTAGACTGAAATTGCATTGAAAGCATAGGAAAAGAGGCAGAACGTCCACAATGATGCACTTGGCCAAAAAGGGCGTATGCGTTTTTTCCTGAACATATTCAGGAAAAAACGCATACGCCCTTTTTGGCCAACCAAGCAAGCTTGCAAAGGAAATCTGCACTACAATGAAGTCTCACTTCCCCCCGGTCAAAAGGGCCATCTGAAAAAAGTGTAAAATCCAGAAAGGCAGGACAGGCCATGGAGAACTGGGAGCCTTGTTATGCTGATGGGCGGGATGTAAATTGCCAACAGACACTCGGGAGAAGTGTATGGTGTTTCCTGAAACATCTAAAAAACAAATCAACAGAGCCTAGGGCACTGCCACTTATGGTCCTATAGCTTAGGGAAATTAAAATCAAAAAGACACAGCCACCCCAAAGTTTGGAACGGCTCTGTTTACAAGAACCTCATTTACCGTACAACTTCAATATCACAGAAAGTGAAAAATGGATAAAGAACTTGTGGTACTTACGTACAATGCAGTATCACTCAGCAATGAAATCTATGTCATCAGGCCCGTAGCAGCATAATGAGTGGATTCAGGTACGATGATTCTAACTGAAATAAGTCACACAGAAAAAGAAACATCATAAGATATCACTAATACATGGAATGTAAACTTGGCTACAGAGGAACTGAATTCCAAAACAGAACAGGTTCTCAAATTTAGAAAACCAACTTATGCTTGCTTAAGGGGAAAGGTGAGTTGGGGTGCTGCATAAAACCAGAGATTGAAATGAGCACAGATAATGTTCCTTAAGCCAAATATGGAATAGAGAAGAGCTACTCCTTGCTCAACCAAATGGACTCAACACCGCATATTAAACGCCTAAGAATGTACCTGACTAGTAAGTATCTTAAAACCTATGGATTGCTATGTCTCCGAAAGAGAATCAAGCATGTGTACAGGGACATAAACGCAGCAGTGATAGGATTGGAGAGGTTCGGTGAGCAAATGAAAACCCTTTGAAGTCATATTGCATGGTACCCATTCCACGGGTTTCAACTACCCAGGTTTAAGGTATTCTTCCTTCAGCTAAAACATGCATGTGGAACCTAGAGTATGATCAACCATGTGATCGGGAGACGTGTTCAAATATGTCTCAGTTTTCGTACCCTGGTACTCGGGTGCAACATGCCAGACGCTTTACTAACACTCTCCCGACTTGGAGAGTCAGTCCCTTTAACCTCCTGCTTGGCCCAGTTTGTAATTTCTGCGGAAGATGAACAGGAATAGTGAGAACCAATGAGAGACTAACTGGAGATGTCTGAACGGGCAAATTTAACTCTCATTTCCCACCAGGAAGAGGAATTAACCAAAGGCTCAGCGTGCCATGCCGGAACCACATTAGGGCCTGAAGCCATCCTGCGGTGTTGCGGCCAGGTCACAAGAAAGCGAGTTGAAGAAAGGAGCTGAGGGGCACTGTAATTCACAAACCTGCAGAGTTATAAATGACAGCTATCGTCCAAAAATATACTGAAGTAAGGCTGCCAAGAGGACTTGAAAGCGGGGCAGAATTGCAGGAAACCAATTTCAGGAGGTAGACTGGAATTGCATTGAAAGCATAGGAAAAGAGGCAGAATGTCCACAATGATGCACTTGGCCAAAAAGGGCGTATGCGTTTTTTCCTGAATATATTCAGGAAAAACGCATACGCCCTTTTTGGCCAACCAAGCAAACTTGCAAAGGAAATCTGCACTACAATGAAGTCTCACTTCCCCCCGGTCAAAAGGGCCATCTGAAAAAAGTGTAAAATCCAGAAAGGCAGGACAGGCCATGGAGAACTGGGAGCCTTGTTATGCTGTTGGGCAGGATGTAAATTGCCAACAGACACTCGGGAGAAGTGTATGGTGTTTCCTGAAACATCTAAAAAACAAAGCAACAGAGCCTAGGGCACTTCCACTTATGGTCCTATAGCTTAGGGAAATTAAAATCAAAAAGACACAGCCACCACAAAGTTTGGAACGACTCTGTTTACAAGAACATCGTTTACCGTACAAGTTCAATATCACAGAAAGTGAAAAATGGATAAAGAACTTGTGGTACTTACGTACAATGCAGTATCACTCAGCAATGAAATCTATGTCATCAGGCCCGTAGCAGCATAATGAGTGGATTCAGGTACGATGATTCTAACTGAAATAAGTCACACAGAAAAAGAAGCATCATAAGATATCACTAATACACGGAATGTAAACTTGGCTACACAGGAACTGAATTCCAAAACAGAAGAGGTTCTCAAATTTAGAAAACCAACTTATGCTTGCTTAAGGGTAAAGGTGAGTTGGGGTGCTGCATAAAACCAGAGATTGAAATGAGCACAGATAAAGTTCCTTAAGCCAAATATGGAATAGACAAGAGCTACTCCTTGCTCAACGAAATGGACTCAACACCGCATATTAAACACCTAAGAATGTACCTGACTAGTAAGTATCTTAAAACCTATGGATTGCTATGTCTCCGAAAGAGAATCAAGCATGTGTACCGGGGCATAAACGCAGCAGTGATAGGATTGGAGAGGTTCGGTGAGCAAATGAAGACCCTTTGAATTCATATTGCATGGTACCCATTACACGGGTCTTAACTCTCCAGGTTTAAGGTATTCTTCCTTCAGCTAAAACCTGCATGTGGAACCCAGAGTATGATCAACCATGTGAACGGGAGACGTGTTCAAATATGTCTCAGTTTTCCTCCCCTGGTACTCGGGTGCAACATTCCAGACGCTTTACTAACACTCTCCCGACTTGGAGAGTCAGCGCCTTTAACCTCCTATTTGGCCCAGTTTGCAATTTCTGCGGAAGGTGAACAGGATTAGCGAGAACCAATGAGAGACTAGCTGGAGGTGTCTGGACGGGCAAATTTAACTCTCATTTCCCACCAGGAAGAGGAAATAACCAAAGGCTCAGCGTGCCGTGCCGGAACCAGATTAGGGCCTGAAGCCATCCTGCGGTGTGGCGGCCAGCTCAAAAGAAAGCGAGTTGAAGAAAGGAGCTCAGGGGCACTGTAATTCACAAACCTGCAGAGTTATAAATGACAGCTATCGTCCAAAAATATACTGAAGTAAGGCTGCCAAGAGGACTTGAAAGTGGGGCAGAATTGCAGGAAACCAATTTCAGGAGGTAGACTGGAATTGCATTGAAAGCATAGGAAAAGAGGCAGAACGTCCACAATGATGCACCTGGCCAAAAAGGGCGTATGCGTTTTTTCCTGAATATATTCAGGAAAAAACGCATACGCCCTTTTTGGCCAACCAAGCAAGCTTGCAAAGGAAATCTGCACTACAATGAAGTCTCACTTCCCCCCGGTCAAAAGGGCCATCTGAAAAAAGTGTAAAGTCCAGAAAGGCAGGACAGGCCATGGAGAACTGGGAGCCTTGTTATGCTGATGGGCGGGATGTAAATTGCCAACAACCACTCGGGAGAAGTGTATGGTGTTTCCTGAAACATCTAAAAAACAAAACAACAGAGCCTAGGGCACTGCCACTTATGGTCCTATAGCTTAGGGAAATTAAAATCAAAAAGACACAGCCACCCCAAAGTTTGGGACACCTCCGTTTACAAGAACCTCGTTTACCGTACAAGTTCAATATCACAGAAAGTGAAAAATGGATAAAGAACTTGTGGTACTTACGTACAATGCAGTATCACTCAGCAATGAAATCTATGTCATCAGGCCCGTAGCAGCATAATGAGTGGATTCAGGTACGATGATTCTAACTGAAATAAGTCACACAGAAAAAGAAACATCATAAGATATCACTAATACACGGAATGTAAACTTGGCTACACAGGAACTGCATTCCAAAACAGAACAGGGTCTCAAATTTAGAAAACCAACTTATGCTTGCTTAAGGGGAAAGGTGAGTTGGGGTGCTGCATAAAACCAGAGATTGAAATGAGCACAGATAAAGTTCCTTAAGCCAAATATGGAATAGACAAGAGCTACTCCTTGCTCAATGAAATGGACTCAACACCCCATATTAAAAGCCTAAGAATGTACCTGACTAGTAAGTATCTTAAAACCTATGGATTGCTATGTCTCCAAAAGAGAATCAAGCGTGTGTACCGGGGCATAAACGCAGCAGTGATAGGATTGGAGAGTTTCGTGAGCAAATGAAGACCCTTTGAAGTCATATTGCATGGTACCCATTACACGGGTCTCAACTCTCCAGGTTTAAGGTATTCTTCCTTCAGCTAAAACATGCATGTGGAACCCAGAGTATGATCAACCATGTGATCGGGAGACGTGTTCAAATATGTCTCAGTTTTCCTCCCCTGGTACTCGGGTGCTACATTCCAGACGCTTTACTAACACTCTCCCCACTTGGAGAGTCAGCGCCTTTAACCTCCTGTTTGGCCCAGTTTGCAATTTCTGCGGAAGATGAACAGGAATAGCGAGAAACAATGAGAGGCTAGCTGGAGGTGTCTGTACAGGCAAATTTAACTCTCATTTCCCACCAGGAGGAGGAAATAACCAAAGGCTCAGCGTGCTGTGCCACAACCAGATTAGGGCCTGAAGCCATCCTGCAGTGTTGCGGCCAGGTCACAAGAAAGCGAGTTGAAGAAAGGAGCTCAGGGGCACTGTAATTCACAAACCTGCAGAGTTACAAATGACAGCTATCGTCCAAAAATAGACTGAAGTAAGGCTGCCAAGAGGACTTGAAAGCGGGGCAGAATTGCAGGAAACCGATTTCAGGAGGTAGACTGAAATTGCATTGAAAGCATAGGAAAAGAGGCAGAACGTCCACAATGATGCACTTGGCCAAAAAGGGCGTATGCGTTTTTTCCTGAACATATTCAGGAAAAAACGCATACGCCCTTTTTGGCCAACCAAGCAAGCTTGCAAAGGAAATCTGCACTACAATGAAGTCTCACTTCCCCCCGGTCAAAAGGGCCATCTGAAAAAAGTGTAAAATCCAGAAAGGCAGGACACGCCATGGAGAACTGGGAGCCTTGTTATGCTGATGGGTGGGATGTAAATTGCCAACAGACACTCGGGACAAGTATATGGTGTTTCCTGAAACATCTAAAAAACAAATCAACAGAGCCTAGGGCACTTCCACTTATGGTCCTATAGCTTAGGGAAATTAAAATCAAAAAGACACAGCCACCAAAAAGTTTGGGACGCCTCTGTTTACAAGAACCTCGTTTACAGTACAAGTTCAACATCGCAGAAAGTGAAAAATGGATAAAGAAGTTGTGGTATTTACTTACAAAGCAATATCACTCAGCAATGAAATCTATGTCATCAGGCCCTTAGCATCACAATGAGTGGATTCAGGTATGATGATTCTAACTGAAATAAGTCACACAGAAAAAGAAACATCATAAGATATCAGTAATACACGGAATGTAAACTTGGCTACACAGGAACTGAATTACAGAACAGAACAGGGTCTCAAATTTAGAAAACCAACTTATGCTTGCTTAAGGGTAAAGGTGAGTTGGGGTGCTGCATAAAACCAGAGATTGAAATGAGCACAGATAAAGTTCCTTAAGTCAAATATGGAATAGACAAGAGCTACTCCTTGCTCAACGAAATGGACTCAACACCGCATATTAAACGCCTAAGAATGTACCTGACTAGTAAGTATCTTAAAACCTATGGATTGCTATGTCTCCGAAAGAGAATCAAGCATGTGTACAGGGGCATAAACGCAGCAGTGATAGGATTGGAGAGGTTCGGTGAGCAAATGAAGACCCTTTGAAGTCATATTGCATGGTACCCATTCCACGGGTTTCAACTACCCAGGTTTTAGGTATTCTTCCTTCAGCTAAAACATGCATGTGGAACCCAGAGTATGATCAACCATGTGATCGGGAGACGTGTTCAAATATGTCTCAGTTTTCGTACCCTGGTACTCGGGTGCAACATTCCAGACGCTTTACTAACACTCTCCCGAGTTGGAGAGTCAGTCCCTTTAACCTCCTGTTTGGCCCAGTTTGCAATTTCTGCGGAAGATGTACAGGAATAGCGAGAACCAATGAGAGGCTAGCTGCAGGTCTCTGGACGGGCAAATTTAACTCTCATTTCCCACCAGGAAGAGGAATTAACCAAAGGCTCAGCGTGCCGTGCCGGAACCAGATTAGGGCCTGAAGCCATCCTGCGGTGTTGCGGCCAGGTTACAAGAAAACGAGTTGAAGAAAGGAGCTCAGGGGCACTGTAATTCACAAACCTGCAGAGTTATAAATGACAGCTATCGTCCAAAAATAGACTGAAGTAAGGCTGCCAAGAGGACTTGAAAGCGGGGCAGAATTGCAGGAAACCGATTTCAGGAGGTAGACTGGAATTGCATTGAAAGCATAGGAAAAGAGGCAGAACATCCACAATGATGCACTTGGCCAAAAAGGACGTATGTGTTTCTTCCTGAATATATGCAGGAAAAAACGCATACGCCCTTTTTGGCCAACCAAGCAAGCTTGCAAAGGAAATCTGCACTACAATGAAGTCTCACTTCCCCCAGGTCAAAAGGGCCATCTGAAAAAAGTGTAAAATCCAGAAAGGCAGGACAGGCCATGGAGAACTGGGAGCCTTGTTATGCTGATGGGCGGGATGTAAATTGCCAACAACCACTGGGGAGAAGTGTATGGTGTATCCTGAAACATCTAAAAAACAAAGCAACAGAGCCTAGGGCACTTCCACTTATGGTCCTATAGCTTAGGGAAATTAAAATAAAAAAGACACAGCCACCCCACAGTTTGGAACGGCTCTGTTTACAAGAACCTCATTTACCGTACAACTTCAATATCACAGAAAGTGAAAAATGGATAAAGAACTTGTGGTACTTACGTACAATGCAGTATCACTCAGCAATGAAATCTATGTCATCAGGCCCGTAGCAGCATAATGAGTGGATTCAGGTACGATGATTCTAACTGAAATAAGTCACACAGAAAAAGAAACATCATAAGATATCACTAATACATGGAATGTAAACTTGGCTACAGAGGAACTGAATTCCAAAACAGAACAGGTTCTCAAATTTAGAAAACCAACTTATGCTTGCTTAAGGGGAAAGGTGAGTTGGGGTGCTGCATAAAACCAGAGATTGAAATGAGCACAGATAATGTTCCTTAAGCCAAATATGGAATAGACAAGAGCTACTCCTTGCTCAACGAAATGGACTCAACACCGCATATTAAACGCCTAAGAATGTACCTGACTAGTAAGTATCTTAAAACCTATGGATTGCTATGTCTCCGAAAGAGAATCAAGCATGTGTACAGGGGCATAAACGCAGCAGTGATAGGATTGGAGAGTTTCGTGAGCAAATGAAGACCCTTTGAAGTCATATTGCATGGTACCCATTACACGGGTCTCAACTCTCCAGGTTTAAGGTATTCTTCCTTCAGCTAAAACATGCATGTGGAACCCAGAGTATGATCAACCATGTGATCGGGAGACGTGTTCAAATATGTCTCAGTTTTCCTCCCCTGGTACTCGGGTGCTACATTCCAGACGCTTTACTAACACTCTCCCCACTTGGAGAGTCAGCGCCTTTAACCTCCTGTTTGGCCCAGTTTGCAATTTCTGCGGAAGATGAACAGGAATAGCAAGAACCAATGAGAGGCTAGCTGGAGGTGTCTGGACGGGCAAATTTAACTCTCATTTCCCACCAGGAGGAGGAAATAACCAAAGGCTCAGCGTGCCGTGCCCGAACCAGATTAGGGCCTGAAGCCATCCTGCGGTGTTGCGGCCAGGTCACAAGAAAGCGAGTTGAAGAAAGGAGCTCAGGGGCACTGTAATTCACAAACCTGCAGAGTTATAAATGACAGCTATCGTCCAAAAATAGACTGAAGTAAGGCTGCCAAGAGGACTTGAAAGCGGGGCAGAATTGCAGGAAACCGATTTCAGGAGGTAGACTGGAATTGCATTGAAAGCATAGGAAAAGAGGCAGAACGTCCACAATGATGCACTTGGCCAAAAAGGGCGTATGCGTTTTTTCCTGAATATATTCAGGAAAAAACGCATACGCCCTTTTTGGCCAACCAAGCAAGCTTGCAAAGGAAATCTGCACTACAATGAAGTCTCACTTCCCCCCGGTCAAAAGGGCCATCTGAAAAAAGTGTAAAATCCAGAAAGGCAGGACAGGCCATGGAGAACTGGGAGCCTTGTTATGCTGATGGGCGGGATGTAAATTGCCAACAGACACTCGGGAGAAGTGTATGGTGTTTCCTGAAACATCTAAAAAACAAAGCAACAGAGCCTAGGGCACTTCCACTTATGGTCCTATAGCTTAGGGAAATTAAAATCAAAAAGACACAGCCACCCCAAAGTTTGGGACGCCTCTGTTTACAAGAACCTCGTTTACCGTACAAGTTCAATATCACAGAAAGTGAAAAATGGATAAAGAACTTGTGGTACTTACGTACAATGCAGTATCACTCAGCAATGAAATCTATGTCATCAGGCCCGTAGCAGCATAATGAGTGGATTCAGGTACGATGATTCTAACTGAAATAAGTCACACAGAAAAAGAAGCATCATAAGATATCACTAATACACGGAATGTAAACTTGGCTACACAGGAACTGAATTACAGAACAGAACAGGGTCTCAAATTTAGAAAACCAACTTATGCTTGCTTAAGGGTAAAGGTGAGTTGGGGTGCTGCATAAAACTAGAGATTGAAATGAGCAGAGATAAATTTCCTTAAGCCAAATATGGAATAGACAAGAGCTACTCCTTGCTCAACGAAATGGACTCAACACCGCATATTAAACGCCTAAGAATGTACCTGACTAGTAAGTATCTTAAAACCTATGGATTGCTATCTCTCTGAAAGAGAATCAGGCATGTGTACAGGGTCATAAACGCAGCAGTGATAGGATTGGAGAGGTTCGTGAGCAAATGAAGACCCTTTGAAGTCATATTGCATGGTACCCATTCCACGGGTTTCAACTACCCAGGTTTAAGGTATTCTTCCTTCAGCTAAAACATGCATGTGGAACCTAGAGTATGATGAACCATGTGATCGGGAGACGTGTTCAAATATGTCTCAATTTTCGTACCCTGGTACTCGGGTGCAACATTCCAGACGCTTTACTAACAGTCTCCCCACTTGGAGAGTCAGTCCCTTTAACCTCCTGTTTGGCCCAGTTTGCAATTTCTGCTGAAGATGAACAGGAATAGCGAGAACCAATGAGAGACTAGCTAGAGGTGTCTGGACGGGCAAATTTAACTCTCATTTCCCACCAGGAAGAGGAATTAACCAAAGGCTCAGCATGCCATGCCAGAACCAGATTAGGGCCTGAAGACATCCTACGGTGTTGCGGCCAGGTCACAAGAAAGCGAGTTGAAGAAAGGAGCTCAGGGGCACTGTAATTCACAAACCTGCAGAGTTATAAATGACAGCTATCGTCCAAAAATAGACTGAAGTAAGGCTGCCAAGAGGACTTGAAAGCGGGGCAGAATTGCAGGAAACCGATTTCAGGAGGTAGACTGGAAATGCATTGAAAGCATAGGAAAAGAGGCAGAACGTCCACAATGATGCACTTGGCCAAAAAGGGCGTATGCGTTTTTTCCTGAATATATTCAGGAAAAAACGCATACGCCCTTTTTGGCCAACCAAGCAAGCTTGCAAAGGAAATCTGCACTACAATGAAGTCTCACTTCCCCCCGGTCAAAAGGGCCATCTGAAAAAAGTGTAAAGTCCAGAAAGGCAGGACAGGCCATGGAGAACTGGGAGCCTTGTTATGCTGATGGGCGGGATGTAAATTGCCAACAACCACTCGGGAGAAGTGTATGGTGTTTCCTGAAACATCTAAAAAACAAAGCAACAGAGCCTAGGGCACTGCCACTTATGGTCCTATAGCTTAGGGAAATTAAAATCAAAAAGACACAGCCACCCCAAAGTTTGGAACGGCTCTGTTTACAAGAACCTCATTTACCGTACAACTTCAATATCACAGAAAGTGAAAAATGGATAAAGAACTTGTGGTACTTACGTACAATGCAGTATCACTCAGCAATGAAATCTATGTCATCAGGCCCGTAGCAGCATAATGAGTGGATTCAGGTACGATGATTCTAACTGAAATAAGTCACACAGAAAAAGAAACATCATAAGATATCACTAATACATGGAATGTAAACTTGGCTACAGAGGAACTGAATTCCAAAACAGAACAGGTTCTCAAATTTAGAAAACCAACTTATGCTTGCTTAAGGGGAAAGGTGAGTTGGGGTGCTGCATAAAACCAGAGATTGAAATGAGCACAGATAATGTTCCTTAAGCCAAATATGGAATAGAGAAGAGCTACTCCTTGCTCAACCAAATGGACTCAACACCGCATATTAAACGCCTAAGAATGTACCTGACTAGTAAGTATCTTAAAACCTATGGATTGCTATGTCTCCGAAAGAGAATCAAGCATGTGTACAGGGACATAAACGCAGCAGTGATAGGATTGGAGAGGTTCGGTGAGCAAATGAAAACCCTTTGAAGTCATATTGCATGGTACCCATTCCACGGGTTTCAACTACCCAGGTTTAAGGTATTCTTCCTTCAGCTAAAACATGCATGTGGAACCTAGAGTATGATCAACCATGTGATCGGGAGACGTGTTCAAATATGTCTCAGTTTTCGTACCCTGGTACTCGGGTGCAACATGCCAGACGCTTTACTAACACTCTCCCGACTTGGAGAGTCAGTCCCTTTAACCTCCTGCTTGGCCCAGTTTGTAATTTCTGCGGAAGATGAACAGGAATAGTGAGAACCAATGAGAGACTAACTGGAGATGTCTGAACGGGCAAATTTAACTCTCATTTCCCACCAGGAAGAGGAATTAACCAAAGGCTCAGCGTGCCATGCCGGAACCACATTAGGGCCTGAAGCCATCCTGCGGTGTTGCGGCCAGGTCACAAGAAAGCGAGTTGAAGAAAGGAGCTGAGGGGCACTGTAATTCACAAACCTGCAGAGTTATAAATGACAGCTATCGTCCAAAAATATACTGAAGTAAGGCTGCCAAGAGGACTTGAAAGTGGGGCAGAATTGCAGGAAACCAATTTCAGGAGGTAGACTGGAATTGCATTGAAAGCATAGGAAAAGAGGCAGAATGTCCACAATGATGCACTTGGCCAAAAAGGGCGTATGCGTTTTTTCCTGAATATATTCAGGAAAAACGCATAGGCCCTTTTTGGCCAACCAAGCAAACTTGCAAAGGAAATCTGCACTACAATGAAGTCTCACTTCCCCCCGGTCAAAAGGGCCATCTGAAAAAAGTGTAAAATCCAGAAAGGCAGGACAGGCCATGGAGAACTGGGAGCCTTGTTATGCTGATGGGCAGGATGTAAATTGCCAACAGACACTCGGGAGAAGTGTATGGTGTTTCCTGAAACATCTAAAAAACAAAGCAACAGAGCCTAGGGCACTTCCACTTATGGTCCTATAGCTTAGGGAAATTAAAATCAAAAAGACACAGCCACCCCAAAGTTTGGAACGACTCTGTTTACTAGAACCTCGTTTACCGTACAAGTTCAATATCACAGAAAGTGAAAAATGGATAAAGAACTTGTGGTACTTACGTACAATGCAGTATCACTCAGCAATGAAATCTATGTCATCAGGCCCGTAGCAGCATAATGAGTGGATTCAGGTACGATGATTCTAACTGAAATAAGTCACACAGAAAAAGAAACATCATAAGATATCACTAATACACGGAATGTAAACTTGGCTACACAGGAACTGAATTCCAAAACAGAAGAGGTTCTCAAATTTAGAAAACCAACTTATGCTTGCTTAAGGGTAAAGGTGAGTTGGGGTGCTGCATAAAACCAGAGATTGAAATGAGCACAGATAAAGTTCCTTAAGCCAAATATGGAATAGACAAGAGCTACTCCTTGCTCAACGAAATGGACTCAACACCGCATATTAAACACCTAAGAATGTACCTGACTAGTAAGTATCTTAAAACCTATGGATTGCTATGTCTCCGAAAGAGAATCAAGCATGTGTACCGGGGCATAAACGCAGCAGTGATAGGATTGGAGAGGTTCGGTGAGCAAATGAAGACCCTTTGAATTCATATTGCATGGTACCCATTACACGGGTCTTAACTCTCCAGGTTTAAGGTATTCTTCCTTCAGCTAAAACCTGCATGTGGAACCCAAGTATGATCAACCATGTGAACGGGAGACGTGTTCAAATATGTCTCAGTTTTCCTCCCTTGGTACTCGGGTGCAACATTCCAGACGCTTTACTAACACTCTCCCGACTTGGAGAGTCAGCGCCTTTAACCTCCTATTTGGCCCAGTTTGCAATTTCTGCGGAAGGTGAACAGGATTAGCGAGAACCAATGAGAGACTAGCTGGAGGTGTCTGGACGGGCAAATTTAACTCTCATTTCCCACCAGGAAGAGGAAATAACCAAAGGCTCAGCGTGCCGTGCCGGAACCAGATTAGGGCCTGAAGCCATCCTGCGGTGTTGCGGCCAGCTCAAAAGAAAGCGAGTTGAAGAAAGGAGCTCAGGGGCACTGTAATTCACAAACCTGCAGAGTTATAAATGACAGCTATCGTCCAAAAATATACTGAAGTAAGGCTGCCAAGAGGACTTGAAAGTGGGGCAGAATTGCAGGAAACCAATTTCAGGAGGTAGACTGGAATTGCATTGAAAGCATAGGAAAAGAGGCAGAACGTCCACAATGATGCACCTGGCCAAAAAGGGCGTATGCGTTTTTTCCTGAATATATTCAGGAAAAAACGCATACGCCCTTTTTGGCCAACCAAGCAAGCTTGCAAAGGAAATCTGCACTACAATGAAGTCTCACTTCCCCCCGGTCAAAAGGGCCATCTGAAAAAAGTGTAAAGTCCAGAAAGGCAGGACAGGCCATGGAGAACTGGGAGCCTTGTTATGCTGATGGGCGGGATGTAAATTGCCAACAACCACTCGGGAGAAGTGTATGGTGTTTCCTGAAACATCTAAAAAACAAAGCAACAGAGCCTAGGGCACTGCCACTTATGGTCCTATAGCTTAGGGAAATTAAAATCAAAAAGACACAGCCACCCCAAAGTTTGGGACACCTCCGTTTACAAGAACCTCGTTTACCGTACAAGTTCAATATCACAGAAAGTGAAAAATGGATAAAGAACTTGTGGTACTTACGTACAATGCAGTATCACTCAGCAATGAAATCTATGTCATCAGGCCCGTAGCAGCATAATGAGTGGATTCAGGTACGATGATTCTAACTGAAATAAGTCACACAGAAAAAGAAACATCATAAGATATCACTAATACACGGAATGTAAACTTGGCTACACAGGAACTGCATTCCAAAACAGAACAGGGTCTCAAATTTAGAAAACCAACTTATGCTTGCTTAAGGGGAAAGGTGAGTTGGGGTGCTGCATAAAACCAGAGATTGAAATGAGCACAGATAAAGTTCCTTAAGCCAAATATGGAATAGACAAGAGCTACTCCTTGCTCAATGAAATGGACTCAACACCCCATATTAAAAGTCTAAGAATGTACCTGACTAGTAAGTATCTTAAAACCTATGGATTGCTATGTCTCCAAAAGAGAATCAAGCGTGTGTACAGGGGCATAAACGCAGCAGTGATAGGATTGGAGAGTTTCGTGAGCAAATGAAGACCCTTTGAAGTCATATTGCATGGTACCCATTACACGGGTCTCAACTATCCAGGTTTAAGGTATTCTTCCTTCAGCTAAAACATGCATGTGGAACCCAGAGTATGATCAACCATGTGATCGGGAGACGTGTTCAAATATGTCTCAGTTTTCCTCCCCTGGTACTCGGGTGCTACATTCCAGACGCTTTACTAACACTCTCCCCACTTGGAGAGTCAGCGCCTTTAACCTCCTGTTTGGCCCAGTTTGCAATTTCTGCGGAAGATGAACAGGAATAGCGAGAACCAATGAGAGGCTAGCTGGAGGTGTCTGGACAGGCAAATTTAACTCTCATTTCCCACCAGGAGCAGGAAATAACCAAAGGCTCAGCGTGCTGTGCCACAACCAGATTAGGGCCTGAAGCCATGCTGCAGTGTTGCGGCCAGGTCACAAGAAAGCGAGTTGAAGAAAGGAGCTCAGGGGCACTGTAATTCACAAACCTGCAGAGTTATAAATGACAGCTATCGTCCAAAAATAGACTGAAGTAAGGCTGCCAAGAGGACTTGAAAGCGGGGCAGAATTGCAGGAAACCGATTTCAGGAGGTAGACTGAAATTGCATTGAAAGCATAGGAAAAGAGGCAGAACGTCCACAATGATGCACTTGGCCAAAAAGGGCGTATGCGTTTTTTCCTGAACATATTCAGGAAAAAACGCATACGCCCTTTTTGGCCAACCAAGCAAGCTTGCAAAGGAAATCTGCACTACAATGAAGTCTCACTTCCCCCCGGTCAAAAGGGCCATCTGAAAAAAGTGTAAAATCCAGAAAGGCAGGACACGCCATGGAGAACTGGGAGCCTTGTTATGCTGATGGGTGGGATGTAAATTGCCAACAGACACTCGGGACAAGTATATGGTGTTTCCTGAAACATCTAAAAAACAAATCAACAGAGCCTAGGGCACTTCCACTTATGGTCCTATAGCTTAGGGAAATTAAAATCAAAAAGACACAGCCACCAAAAAGTTTGGGACGCCTCTGTTTACAAGAACCTCGTTTACAGTACAAGTTCAACATCGCAGAAAGTGAAAAATGGATAAAGAAGTTGTGGTATTTACTTACAAAGCAATATCACTCAGCAATGAAATCTATGTCATCAGGCCCTTAGCATCACAATGAGTGGATTCAAGTATGATGATTCTAACTGAAATAAGTCACACAGAAAAAGAAACATCATAAGACATCAGTAATACACGGAATGTAAACTTGGCTACACAGGAACTGAATTACAGAACAGAACAGGGTCTCAAATTTAGAAAACCAACTTATGCTTGCTTAAGGGTAAAGGTGAGTTGGGGTGCTGCATAAAACCAGAGATTGAAATGAGCACAGATAAAGTTCCTTAAGTCAAATATGGAATAGACAAGAGCTACTCCTTGCTCAACGAAATGGACTCAACACCGCATATTAAACGCCTAAGAATGTACCTGACTAGTAAGTATCGTAAAACCTATGGATTGCTATGTCTCCAAAAGAGAATCAAGCATGTGTACAGGGGCATAAACGCAGCAGTGATAGGATTGGAGAGGTTCGGTGAGCAAATGAAGACCCTTTGAAGTCATATTGCATGGTACCCATTCCACGGGTTTCAACTACCCAGGTTTAAGGTATTCTTCCTTCAGCTAAAACATGCATGTGGAACCCAAGTATGATCAACCATGTGAACGGGAGACGTGTTCAAATATGTCTCAGTTTTCGTACCCTGGTACTCGGGTGCAACATTCCAGACGCTTTACTAACACTCTCCCCACTTGGAGAGTCAGTCCCTTTAACCTCCCGTTTGGCCCAGTTTGCAATTTCTGCGGAAGATTAACAGAAATAGCGAGAACCAATGAGAGACTAGCTGGAGGTGTCTGGACGGGCAAATTTAACTCTCATTTCCCACCAGGAAGAGGAATTAACCAAAGGCTCAGCATGCCGGGCCGGAACCAGATTAGGGCCTGAAGACATCCTGCGGTGTTGCGGCCAGGTCACAAGAAAGCGAGTTGAAGAAAGGAGCTCAGGGGCACTGTAATTCACAAACCTGCAGAGTTATAAATGACAGCTATCGTCCAAAAATAGACTGAAGTAAGGCTGCCAAGAGGACTTGAAAGCGGGGCAGAATTGCAGGAAACCGATTTCAGGAGGTAGACTGGAAATGCATTGAAAGCATAGGAAAAGAGGCAGAACGTCCACAATGATGCACTTGGCCAAAAAGGGCGTATGCGTTTTTTCCTGAATATATTCAGGAAAAAACGCATACGCCCTTTTTGGCCAACCAAGCAAGCTTGCAAAGGAAATCTGCACTACAATGAAGTCTCACTTCCCCCCGGTCAAAAGGGCCATCTGAAAAAAGTGTAAAATCCAGAAAGGCAGGACAGGCCATGGAGAACTGGGAGCCTTGTTATGCTGATGGGCGGGATGTAAATTGCCAACAGACACTCGGGAGAAGTGTATGGTGTTTCCTGAAACATCTAAAAAACAAATCAACAGAGCCTAGGGCACTGCCACTTATGGTCCTATAGCTTAGGGAAATTAAAATCAAAAAGACACAGCCACCCCAAAGTTTGGGACGCCTCTGTTTACAAGAACCTCGTTTACCGTACAAGTTCAATATCACAGAAAGTGAAAAATGGATAAAGAACTTGTGGTACTTACGTACAATGCAGTATCACTCAGCAATGAAATCTATGTCATCAGGCCCGTAGCAGCATAATGAGTGGATTCAGGTACGATGATTCTAACTGAAATAAGTCACACAGAAAAAGAAACATCATAAGATATCACTAATACACGGAATGTAAACTTGGCTACACAGGAACTGAATTCCAAAACAGAACAGGTTCTCAAATTTAGAAAACCAACTTATGCTTGCTTAAGGGTAAAGGTGAGTTGGGGTGCTGCATAAAACCAGAGATTGAAATGAGCACAGATAAAGTTCCTTAAGCCAAATATGGAATAGACAAGAGCTACTCCTTGCTCAACGAAATGGACTCAACACCGCATATTAAACGCCTAAGAATGTACCTGACTAGTAAGTATCTTAAAACCTATGGATTGCTATGTCTCCGAAAGAGAATCAAGCATGTGTACCGGGGCATAAACGCAGCAGTGATAGGATTGGAGAGGTTCGGTGAGCAAATGAAGACCCTTTGAATTCATATTGCATGGTACCCATTACACGGGTCTTAACTCTCCAGGTTTAAGGTATTCGTCCTTCGGCTAAAACCTGCATGTGGAACCCAGAGTATGATCAACCATGTGAACGGGAGACGTGTTCAAATATGTCTCAGTTTTCCTCCACTGGTACTCGGGTGCAACATTCCAGACGCTTTACTAACACTCTCCCGACTTGGAGAGTCAGCGCCTTTAACCTCCTATTTGGCCCAGTTTGCAATTTCTGCGGAAGGTGAACAGGATTAGCGAGAACCAATGAGAGACTAGCTGGAGGTGTCTGGACGGGCAAATTTAACTCTCATTTCCCACCAGGAAGAGGAAATAACCAAAGGCTCAGCGTGCCATGCCGGAACCAGATTAGGGCCTGAAGCCATCCTGCGGTGTTGCGGCCAGCTCAAAAGAAAGCGAGTTGAAGAAAGGAGCTCAGGGGCACTGTAATTCACAAACCTGCAGAGTTATAAATGACAGCTATCGTCCAAAAATATACTGAAGTAAGGCTGCCAAGAGGACTTGAAAGCGGGGCAGAATTGCAGGAAACCAATTTCAGGAGGTAGACTGGAATTGCATTGAAAGCATAGGAAAAGAGGCAGAACGTCCACAATGATGCACCTGGCCAAAAAGGGCGTATGCGTTTTTTCCTGAATATATTCAGGAAAAAACGCATACGCCCTTTTTGGCCAACCAAGCAAGCTTGCAAAGGAAATCTGCACTACAATGAAGTCTCACTTCCCCCCGGTCAAAAGGGCCATCTGAAAAAAGTGTAAAGTCCAGAAAGGCAGGACAGGCCATGGAGAACTGGGAGCCTTGTTATGCTGATGGGCGGGATGTAAATTGCCAACAACCACTCGGGAGAAGTGTATGGTGTTTCCTGAAACATCTAAAAAACAAAGCAACAGAGCCTAGGGCACTGCCACTTATGGTCCTATAGCTTAGGGAAATTAAAATCAAAAAGACACAGCCACCCCAAATTTTGGGACACCTCCGTTTACAAGAACCTCGTTTACCGTACAAGTTCAATATCACAGAAAGTGAAAAATGGATAAAGAACTTGTGGTACTTACGTACAATGCAGTATCACTCAGCAATGAAATCTATGTCATCAGGCCCGTAGCAGCATAATGAGTGGATTCAGGTACGATGATTCTAACTGAAATAAGTCACACAGAAAAAGAAACATCATAAGATATCACTAATACACGGAATGTAAACTTGGCTACACAGGAACTGCATTCCAAAACAGAACAGGGTCTCAAATTTAGAAAACCAACTTATGCTTGCTTAAGGGGAAAGGTGAGTTGGGGTGCTGCATAAAACCAGAGATTGAAATGAGCACAGATAAAGTTCCTTAAGCCAAATATGGAATAGACAAGAGCTACTCCTTGCTCAATGAAATGGACTCAACACCCCATATTAAAAGCCTAAGAATGTACCTGACTAGTAAGTATCTTAAAACCTATGGATTGCTATGTCTCCAAAAGAGAATCAAGCGTGTGTACAGGGGCATAAACGCAGCAGTGATAGGATTGGAGAGTTTCGTGAGCAAATGAAGACCCTTTGAAGTCATATTGCATGGTACCCATTACACGGGTCTCAACTCTCCAGGTTTAAGGTATTCTTCCTTCAGCTAAAACATGCATGTGGAACCCAGAGTATGATCAACCATGTGATCGGGAGACGTGTTCAAATATGTCTCAGTTTTCCTCCCCTGGTACTCGGGTGCTACATTCCAGACGCTTTACTAACACTCTCCCCACTTGGAGAGTCAGCGCCTTTAACCTCCTGTTTGGCACAGTTTGCAATTTCTGCGGAAGATGAACAGGAATAGCGAGAACCAATGAGAGGCTAGCTGGAGGTGTCTGGACAGGCAAATTTAACTCTCATTTCCCACCAGGAGGAGGAAATAACCAAAGGCTCAGCGTGCTGTGCCACAACCAGATTAGGGCCTGAAGCCATCCTGCAGTGTTGCGGCCAGGTCACAAGAAAGCGAGTTGAAGAAAGGAGCTCAGGGGCACTGTAATTCACAAACCTGCAGAGTTATAAATGACAGCTATCGTCCAAAAATAGACTGAAGTAAGGCTGCCAAGAGGACTTGAAAGCGGGGCAGAATTGCAGGAAACCGATTTCAGGAGGTAGACTGAAATTGCATTGAAAGCATAGGAAAAGAGGCAGAACGTCCACAATGATGCACTTGGCCAAAAAGGGCGTATGCGTTTTTTCCTGAACATATTCAGGAAAAAACGCATACGCCCTTTTTGGCCAACCAAGCAAGCTTGCAAAGGAAATCTGCACTACAATGAAGTCTCACTTCCCCCCGGTCAAAAGGGCCATCTGAAAAAAGTGTAAAATCCAGAAAGGCAGGACACGCCATGGAGAACTGGGAGCCTTGTTATGCTGATGGGCGGGATGTAAATTGCCAACAGACATTCGGGACAAGTATATGGTGTTTCCTGAAACATCTAAAAAACAAATCAACAGAGCCTAGGGCAATTCCACTTATGGTCCTATAGCTTAGGGAAATTAAAATCAAAAAGACACAGCCACCCCAAAGTTTGGGACGCCTCTGTTTACAAGAACCTCGTTTACAGTACAAGTTCAACATTGCAGAAAGTGAAAAATGGATAAAGAAGTTGTGGTATTTACTTACAAAGCAATATCACTCAGCAAAGAAATCTATGTCATCAGGCCCTTAGCATCACAATGAGTGGATTCAGGTATGATGATTCTAACTGAAATAAGTCACACAGAAAAAGAAACATCATAAGACATCAGTAATACACGGAATGTAAACTTGGCTACACAGGAACTGAATTACAGAACAGAACAGGGTCTCAAATTTAGAAAACCAACTTATGCTTGCTTAAGGGTAAAGGTGAGTTGGGGTGCTGCATAAAACCAGAGATTGAAATGAGCACAGATAAAGTTCCTTAAGTCAAATATGGAATAGACAAGAGCTACTCCTTGCTCAACGAAATGGACTCAACACCGCATATTAAACGCCTAAGAATGTACCTGACTAGTAAGTATCGTAAAACCTATGGATTGCTATGTCTCCAAAAGAGAATCAAGCATGTGTACAGGGGCATAAACGCAGCAGTGATAGGATTGGAGAGGTTCGGTGAGCAAATGAAGACCCTTTGAAGTCATATTGCATGGTACCCATTCCACGGGTTTCAACTACCCAGGTTTAAGGTATTCTTCCTTCAGCTAAAACATGCATGTGGAACCCAAGTATGATCAACCATGTGAACGGGAGACGTGTTCAAATATGTCTCAGTTTTCGTACCCTGGTACTCGGGTGCAACATTCCAGACGCTTTACTAACACTCTCCCCACTTGGAGAGTCAGCGCCTTTAACCTCCCGTTTGGCCCAGTTTGCAATTTCTGCGGAAGATGTACAGGAATAGCGAGAACCAATGAGAGACTAGCTGGAGGTGTCTGGACGGGCAAATTTAACTCTCATTTCCCACCAGGAAGAGGAATTAACCAAAGGCTCAGCGTGCCGGGCCGGAACCAGATTAGGGCCTGAAGCCATCCTGCGGTGTTGCGGCCAGGTCACAAGAAAGCGAGTTGAAGAAAGGAGCTCAGGGGCACTGTAATTCACAAACCTGCAGAGTTATAAATGACAGCTATCGTCCAAAAATAGACTGAAGTAAGGCTGCCAAGAGGACTTGAAAGCGGGGCAGAATTGCAGGAAACCGATTTCAGGAGGTAGACTGGAAATGCATTGAAAGCATAGGAAAAGAGGCAGAACGTCCACAATGATGCACTTGGCCAAAAAGGGCGTATGCGTTTTATCCTGAATATATTCAGGAAAAAACGCATACGCCCTTTTTGGCCAACCAAGCAAGCTTGCAAAGGAAATCTGCACTACAATGAAGTCTCACTTCCCCCCGGTCAAATGGGCCATCTGAAAAAAGTGTAAAATCCAGAAAGGCAGGACAGGCCATGGAGAACTGGGAGCCTTGTTATGCTGATGGGCGGGATGTAAATTGCCAACAGACACTAGGGAAAAGTGTATGGTGTTTCCTGAAACATCTAAAAAACAAATCAACAGAGCCTAGGGCACTGCCACTTATGGTCCTATAGCTTAGGGAAATTAAAATCAAAAAGACACAGCCACCCCAAAGTTTGGGACGCCTCTGTTTACAAGAACCTCGTTTACCGTACAAGTTCAATATCACAGAAAGTGAAAAATGGATAAAGAACTTGTGGTACTTACGTACAATGCAGTATCACTCAGCAATGAAATCTATGTCATCAGGCCCGTAGCAGCATAATGAGTGGATTCAGGTACGATGATTCTAACTGAAATAAGTCACACAGAAAAAGAAACATCATAAGATATCACTAATACACGGAATGTAAACTTGGCTACACAGGAACTGAATTCCAAAACAGAACAGGTTCTCAAATTTAGAAAACCAACTTATGCTTGCTTAAGGGTAAAGGTGAGTTGGGGTGCTGCATAAAACCAGAGATTGAAATGAGCACAGATAAAGTTCCTTAAGCCAAATATGGAATAGACAAGAGCTACTCCTTGCTCAACGAAATGGACTCAACACCGCATATTAAACGCCTAAGAATGTACCTGACTAGTAAGTATCTTAAAACCTATGGATTGCTATGTCTCCGAAAGAGAATCAAGCATGTGTACCGGGGCATAAACGCAGCAGTGATAGGATTGGAGAGGTTCGGTGAGCAAATGAAGACCCTTTGAATTCATATTGCATGGTACCCATTACACGGGTCTTAACTCTCCAGGTTTAAGGTATTCTTCCTTCGGCTAAAACCTGCATGTGGAACCCAGAGTATGATCAACCATGTGAACGGGAGACGTGTTCAAATATGTCTCAGTTTTCCTCCCCTGGTACTCGGGTGCAACATTCCAGACGCTTTACTAACACTCTCCCGACTTGGAGAGTCAGCACCTTTAACCTCCTATTTGGCCCAGTTTGCAATTTCTGCGGAAGGTGAACAGGATTAGCGAGAACCAATGAGAGACTAGCTGGAGGTGTCTGGACGGGCAAATTTAACTCTCATTTCCCACCAGGAAGAGGAAATAACCAAAGGCTCAGCGTGCCGTGCCGGAACCAGATTAGGGCCTGAAGCCATCCTGCGGTGTTGCGGCCAGGTCACAAGAAAGCGAGTTGAAGAAAGGAGCTCAGGGGCACTGTAATTCACAAACCTGCAGAGTTATAAATGACAGCTATCGTCCAAAAATATACTGAAGTAAGGCTGCCAAGAGGACTTGAAAGCGGGGCAGAATTGCAGGAAACCAATTTCAGGAGGTAGACTGGAATTGCATTGAAAGCATAGGAAAAGAGGCAGAACGTCCACAATGATGCACCTGGCCAAAAAGGGCGTATGCGTTTTTTCCTGCATATATTCAGGAAAAAACGCATACGCCCTTTTTGGCCAACCAAGCAAGCTTGCAAAGGAAATCTGCACTACAATGAAGTCTCACTTCCCCCCGGTCAAAAGGGCCATCTGAAAAAAGTGTAAAGTCCAGAAAGGCAGGACAGGCCATGGAGAACTGGGAGCCTTGTTATGCTGATGGGCGGGATGTAAATTGCCAACAACCACTCGGGAGAAGTGTATGGTGTTTCCTGAAACATCTAAAAAACAAAGCAACAGAGCCTAGGGCACTGCCACTTATGGTCCTATAGCTTAGGGAAATTAAAATCAAAAAGACACAGCCACCCCAAATTTTGGGACACCTCCGTTTACAAGAACCTCGTTTACCGTACAAGTTCAATATCACAGAAAGTGAAAAATGGATAAAGAACTTGTGGTACTTACGTACAATGCAGTATCACTCAGCAATGAAATCTATGTCATCAGGCCCGTAGCAGCATAATGAGTGGATTCAGGTACGATGATTCTAACTGAAATAAGTCACACAGAAAAAGAAACATCATAAGATATCACTAATACACGGAATGTAAACTTGGCTACACAGGAACTGCATTCCAAAACAGAACAGGGTCTCAAATTTAGAAAACCAACTTATGCTTGCTTAAGGGGAAAGGTGAGTTGGGGTGCTGCATAAAACCAGAGATTGAAATGAGCACAGATAAAGTTCCTTAAGCCAAATATGGAATAGACAAGAGCTACTCCTTGCTCAATGAAATGGACTCAACACCCCATATTAAAAGCCTAAGAATGTACCTGACTAGTAAGTATCTTAAAACCTATGGATTGCTATGTCTCCAAAAGAGAATCAAGCGTGTGTACAGGGGCATAAACGCAGCAGTGATAGGATTGGAGAGTTTCTTGAGCAAATGAAGACCCTTTGAAGTCATATTGCATGGTACCCATTACACGGGTCTCAACTCTCCAGGTTTAAGGTATTCTTCCTTCAGCTAAAACATGCATGTGGAACCCAGAGTATGATCAACCATGTTATCGGGAGACGTGTTCAAATATGTCTCAGTTTTCCTCCCCTGGTACTCGGGTGCTACATTCCAGACGCTTTACTAACACTCTCCCCACTTGGAGAGTCAGCGCCTTTAACCTCCTGTTTGGCCCAGTTTGCAATTTCTGCGGAAGATGAACAGGAATAGCGAGAACCAATGAGAGGCTAGCTGGAGGTGTCTGGACAGTCAAATTTAACTCTCATTTCCCACCAGGAGGAGGAAATAACCAAAGGCTCAGCGTGCTGTGCCACAACCAGATTAGGGCCTGAAGCCATCCTGCGGTGTTGCGGCCAGGTCACAAGAAAGCGAGTTGAAGAAAGGAGCTCAGGGGCACTGTAATTCACAAACCTGCAGAGTTATAAATGACAGCTATCGTCCAAAAATAGACTGAAGTAAGGCTGCCAAGAGGACTTGAAAGCGGGGCAGAATTGCAGGAAACCGATTTCAGGAGGTAGACTGGAATTGCATTGAAAGCATAGGAAAAGAGGCAGAACGTCCACAATGATGCACTTGGCCAAAAAGGGCGTATGCGTTTTTTCCTGAACATATTCAGGAAAAAACGCATACGCACTTTTTGGCCAACCAAGCAAGCTTGCAAAGGAAATCTGCACTACAATGAAGTCTCACTTCCCCCCGGTCATAAGGGCCATCTGAAAAAAGTGTAAAATCCAGAAAGGCAGGACACGCCATGGAGAACTGGGAGCCTTGTTATGCTGATGGGCGGGATGTAAATTGCCAACAGACATTCGGGACAAGTATATGTTGTTTCCTGAAACATCTAAAAAACAAATCAACAGAGCCTAGGGCACTTCCACTTATGGTCCTATAGCTTAGGGAAATTAAAATCAAAAAGACACAGCCACCCCAAAGTTTGGGACGCCTCTGTTTACAAGAACCTCGTTTACAGTACAAGTTCAACATCGCAGAAAGTGAAAAATGGATAAAGAAGTTGTGGTATTTACTTACAAAGCAATATCACTCAGCAATGAAATCTATGTCATCAGGCCCTTAGCATCACAATGAGTGGATTCAGGTATGATGATTCTAACTGAAATAAGTCACACAGAAAAAGAAACATCATAAGACATCAGTAATACACGGAATGTAAACTTGGCTACACAGGAACTGAATTACAGAACAGAACAGGGTCTCAAATTTAGAAAACCAACTTATGCTTGCTTAAGGGTAAAGGTGAGTTGGGGTGCTGCATAAAACCAGAGATTGAAATGAGCACAGATAAAGTTCCTTAAGCCAAATATGGAATAGACAAGAGCTACTCCTTGCTCAACGAAATGGACTCAACACCGCATATTAAACGCCTAAGAATGTACCTGACTAGTAAGTATCATAAAACCTATGGATTGCTATGTCTCCGAAAGAGAATCAAGCATGTGTACAGGGGCATAAACGCAGCAGTGATAGGATTGGAGAGGTTCGGTGAGCAAATGAAGACCCTTTGAAGTCATATTGCATGGTACCCATTCCACGGGTTTCAACTACCCAGGTTTAAGGTATTCTTCCTTCAGCTAAAACATGCATGTGGAACCTAGAGTATGATCAACCATGTGATCGGGAGACGTGTTCAAATATGTCTCAGTTTTCGTACCCTGGTACTCGGGTGCAACATTCCAAACGCTTTACTAACACTTTCCCCACTTGGAGAGTCAGTCCCTTTAACCTCCTGTTTGGCCCAGTTTGCAATTTCTGCAGAAGATGTACAGGAATAGCGAGAACCAATGAGAGACTAGCTGGAGGTGTCTGGACGGGCAAATTTAACTCTCATTTCCCACCAGGAAGAGGAATTAACCAAAGGCTCAGCATGCCATGCCAGAACCAGATTAGGGCCTGAAGCCATCCTGCAGTGTTGCGGCCAGGTCACAAGAAAGCGAGTTGAAGAAAGGAGCTCAGGGGCACTGTAATTCACAAACCTGCAGAGTTATAAATGACAGCTATCGTCCAAAAATAGACTGAAGTAAGGCTGCCAAGAGGACTTGAACGCGGGGCAGAATTGCAGGAAACCGATTTCAGGAGGTAGACAGGAAATGCATTGAAAGCATAGGAAAAGAGGCAGAACGTCCACAATGATGCACTTGGCCAAAAAGGGCGTATGCGTTTTTTCCTGAATATATTCAGGAAAAAACGCATACGCACTTTTTGGCCAGCCAAGCAAGCTTGGAAAGGAAATCTGCACTACAATGAAGTCTCACTTCCCCCCGGTCAAAAGGGCCATCTGAAAAAAGTGTAAAATCCAGAAAGGCAGGACAGGCCATGGAGAACTTGGAGCCTTGTTCTGCTGATGGGCGGGATGTAAATTGCCAACAGACACTCGGGAGAAGTGTATGGTGTTTCCTGAAACATCTAAAAAACAAAGCAACAGAGCCTAGGGCACTTCCACTTATGGTCCTATAGCTTAGGGAAATTAAAATCAAAAAGACACAGCCACCCCAAAGTTTGGAACGGCTCTGTTTACAAGAACCTCGTTTACAGTACAAGTTTAACATCGCAGAAAGTGAAAAATGGATGAAGAAGTTGTGGTATTCACTTACAAAGCAATATCGCTCAGCAATGAAATCTATGTCATCAGGCCCATAGGAGCACAATGAGTGGATTCAGGTATGATGATTCTAACTGAAATAAGTCACACAGAAAAAGAAACATCATAAGATATCACTAATACAGGGAATGTAAACTTGGCTACACAGGAACTGAATTACAGAACAGAACAAGGTCTCAAATTTAGAAAACCAACTTATGCTTGCTTAAGGGGAAAGGTGAGTTGGGGTGCTGCATAAAACCAGAGATTGAAATGAGCACAGATAAAGTTCCTTAAGCCAAATATGGAATAGACAAGAGCTACTCCTTGCTCAACGAAATGGACTCAACACCGCATATTAAACGCCTAAGAATGTACCTGACTAGTAAGTATCTTAAAACCTATGGATTGCTATGTCTCCGAAAGAGAATCAAGCATGTGTACAGGGGCATAAACGCAGCAGTGATAGGATTGGAGAGGTTCGGTGAGCAAATGAAAACCCTTTGAAGTCATATTGCATGGTACCCATTCCACGGGTTTCAACTACCCTGGTTTAAGGTATTCTTCCTTCAGCTAAAACATGCATGTGGAACCTAGAGTATGATCAACCATGTGATCGGGAGACGTGTTCAAATATGTCTCAGTTTTCCTCCCCTGGTACTCGGGTGCAACATGCCAGACGCTTTACTAACACTCTCCCGACTTGGAGAGTCAGTCCCTTTAACCTCCTGCTTGGCCCAGTTTGTAATTTCTGCGGAAGATGAACAGGAATAGTGAGAACCAATGAGAGACTAGCTGGAGATGTCTGAACGGGCAAATTTAACTCTCATTTCCCACCAGGAAGAGGAATTAACCAAAGGCTCAGCGTGCCATGCCGGAACCACATTAGGGCCTGAAGCCATCCTGCGGTGTTGCGGCCAGGTCACAAGAAAGCGAGTTGAAGAAAGGAGCTCAGGGGCACTGTAATTCACAAACCTGCAGAGTTATAAATGACAGCTATCGTCCAAAAATATACTGAAGTAAGGCTGCGAAGAGGACTTGAAAGCGGGGCAGAATTGCAGGAAACCAATTTCAGGAGGTAGACTGGAATTGCATTGAAAGCATAGGAAAAGAGGCAGAATGTCCACAATGATGCACTTGGCCAAAAAGGGCGTATGCGTTTTTTCCTGAATATATTCAGGAAAAAACGCATACGCACTTTTTGTCCAACCAAGCAAACTTGCAAAGGAAATCTGCACTACAATGTAGTCTCACTTCCCCCCGGTCAAAAGGGCCATCTGAAAAAAGTGTAAAATCCAGAAAGGCAGGACAGGCCATGGAGAACTGGGAGCCTTGTTATGCTGATGGGCAGGATGTAAATTGCCAACAGACACTCGGGAGAAGTGTATGGTGTTTCCTGAAACATCTAAAAAACAAAGCAACAGAGCCTAGGGCACTTCCACTTATGGTCCTATAGCTTAGGGAAATTAAAATCAAAAAGACACAGCCACCCCAAAGTTTGGGACGCCTCTGTTTACAAGAACCTCGTTTACCGTACAAGTTCAATATCACAGAAAGTGAAAAATGGATAAAGAACTTGTGGTACTTACGTACAATGCAGTATCACTCAGCAATGAAATCTATGTCATCAGGCCCGTAACAGCATAATGAGTGGATTCAGGTACGATGATTCTAACTGAAATAAGTCACACAGAAAAAGAAACATCATAAGATATCACTAATACACGGAATGTAAACTTGGCTACACAGGAACTGAATTCCAAAACAGAACAGGTTCTCAAATTTAGAAAACCAACTTATGCTTGCTTAAGGGTAAAGGTGAGTTGGGGTGCTGCATAAAACCAGAGATTGAAATGAGCACAGATAAAGTTCCTTAAGCCAAATATGGAATAGACAAGAGCTACTCCTTGCTCAACGAAATGGACTCAACACCGCATATTAAACGCCTAAGAATGTACCTGACTAGTAAGTATCTTAAAACCTATGGATTGCTATGTCTCCGAAAGAGAATCAAGCATGTGTACCGGGGCATAAACGCAGCAGTGATAGGATTGGAGAGGTTCGGTGAGCAAATGAAGACCCTTTGAAGTCATAATGCATGGTACCCATTACACGGGTCTTAACTCTCCAGGTTTAAGGTATTCTTCCTTCAGCTAAAACCTGCATGTGGAACACAGAGTATGATCAACCATGTGAACGGGAGACGTGTTCAAATATGTCTCAGTTTTCCTCCCCTGGTACTCGGGTGCAACATTCCAGACGCTTTACTAACACTCTCCCGACTTGGAGAGTCAGCGCCTTTAACCTCCTGTTTGGCGCAGTTTGCAATTTCTGCGGAAGGTGAACAGGATTAGCGAGAACCAATGAGAGACTAGCTGAAGGTGTCTGGACGGGCAAATTTAACTCTCATCCCACCAGGAAGAAGAAATAACCAAAGGCTCAGCGTGCCGTGCCGGAACCAGATTAGGGCCTGAAGCCATCCTGCGGTGTGGCGGCCAGGTCACAAGAAAGCGAGTTGAAGAAAGGAGCTCAGGGGCACTGTAATTCACAAACCTGCAGAGTTATAAATGACAGCTATCGTCCAAAAATAGACTGAAGTAAGGCTGCCAAGAGGACTTGAAAGCGGGGCAGAATTGCAGGAAACCGATTTCAGGAGGTAGACTGGAATTGCATTGAAAGCATAGGAAAAGAGGCAGAACGTCCACAATGATGCACTTGGCCAAAAAGGGCGTATGCGTTTTTTCCTGAATATATTCAGGAAAAAACGCATACGCCCTTTTTGGCCAACCAAGCAAGCTTGCAAAGGAAATCTGCACTACAATGAAGTCTCACTTCCCCCCGGTCAAAAGGGTCATCTGAAAAAAGGGTAAAGTCCAGAAAGGCAGGACAGGCCATGGAGAACTGGGAGCCTTGTTATGCTGATGGGCGGGATGTAAATTGCCAACAGACACTCAGGAGAAGTGTATGGTGTTTCCTGAAACATCTAAAAAACAAAGCAACAGAGCCTAGGGCACTGCCACTTATGGTCCTATAGCTTAGGGAAATTAAAGTCAAAAAGACACAGCCACCCAAAAGTTTGGGACGCCTCTGTTTACAAGAACCTCGTTTACCGTACAAGTTCAATATCACAGAAAGTGAAAAATGGATAAAGAACTTGTGGTACTTACGTACAATGCAGTATCACTCAGCAATGAAATCTATGTCATCAGGCCCGTAGCAGCATAATGAGTGGATTCAGGTACGATGATTCTAACTGAAATAAGTCACACAGAAAAAGAAACATCATAAGATATCACTAATACACGGAATGTAAACTTGGCTACACAGGAACTGCATTCCAAAACAGAACAGGGTCTCAAATTTAGAAAACCAACTTATGCTTGCTTAAGGGGAAAGGTGAGTTGGGGTGCTGCATAAAACCAGAGATTGAAATGAGCACAGATAAAGTTCCTTAAGCCAAATATGGAATAGACAAGAGCTACTCCTTGCTCAATGAAATGGACTCAACACCCCATATTAAACGCCTAAGAATGTACCTGACTAGTAAGTATCTTAAAACCTATGGATTGCTATGTCTCCAAAAGAGAATCAAGCGTGTGTACAGGGGCATAAACGCAGCAGTGATAGGATTGGAGAGGTTCGGTGAGCAAATGAAGACCCTTTGAAGTCATATTGCATGGTACCCATTACACGGGTCTCAACTCTCCAGGTTTAAAGTATTCTACCTTCAGCTAAAACATGCATGTGGAACCCAGAGTATGATCAACCATGTGATCGGGAGACGTGTTCAAATATGTCTCAGTTTTCCTCCCCTGGTACTCGGGTGCAACATTCCAGAAGCTTTACTCACACTCTCCCCACTTGGAGAGTCAGCGGCTTTAACCTCCTGTTTGGCACAGTTTGCAATTTCTGCGGAAGATGAACAGGAATAGCGAGAACCAATGAGAGGCTAGCTGGAGGTGTCTGGACGGGCAAATTTAACTCTCATTTCCCACCAGGAAGAGGAAATAACCAAAGGCTCAGCGTGCCGTACCGGAACCAGATTAGGGCCTGAAGCCATCCTGCAGTGTTGCGGCCAGCTCAAAAGAAAGCGAGTTGAAGAAAGGAGCTCAGGGGCACTGTAATTCACAAACCTGCAGAGTTATAAATGACACCTATTGTCCAAAAATAGACTGAAGTAAGGCTGCCAAGAGGACTTGAAAGCGGGGCAGAATTGCAGGAAACCGATTTCAGGAGGTAGACTGGAATTGCATTGAAAGCATAGGAAAAGAGGCAGAACGTCCACAATGATGCACTTGGCCAAAAAGGGCGTATGCGTTTTTTCCTGAATATATTCAGGAAAAAACGCATACGCCCTTTTTGGCCAACCAAGCAAGCTTGCAAAGGAAATCTGCACTACAATGAAGTCTCACTTCCCCCCGGTCAAAAGGGCCATCTGAAAAAAGTGTAAAATCCAGAAAGGCAGGACAGGCCATGGAGAACTGGGAGCCTTGTTATGCTGATGGGCGGGATGTAAATTGCCAACAACCACTAGGGAGAAGTGTATGGTGTTTCCTGAAACATCTAAAAAACAAAGCAACAGAGCCTAGGGCACTGCCACTTATGGTCCTATAGCTTAGGGAAATTAAAATCAAAAAGACACAGCCACCCCAAAGTTTGGGACGCCTCTGTTTACAAGAACCTCGTTTACAGTACAAGTTCAACATCGCAGAAAGTGAAAAATGGATAAAGAAGTTGTGGTATTTACTTACAAAGCAATATCACTCAGCAATGAAATCTATGTCATCAGGCCCTTCGCAGCACAATGAGTGGATTCAGGTATGATGATTCTAACTGAAATAAGTCACACAGAAAAAGAAACATCATAAGATATCAGTAATACACGGAATGTAAACTTGGCTACACAGGAACTGAATTACAGAACAGAACAGGGTCTCAAATTTAGAAAACCAACTTATGCTTGCTTAAGGGTAAAGGTGAGTTGGGGTGCTGCATAAAACCAGTGATTGAAATGAGCACAGATAAAGTTCCTTAAGCCAAATATGGAATAGACAAGAGCTACTCCTTGCTCAACGAAATGGACTCAACACCGCATATTAAACGCCTAAGAATGTACCTGACTAGTAAGTATCTTAAAACCTATGGATTGCTATGTCTCCGAAAGAGAATCAAGCATGTGTACAGGGGCATAAACGCAGCAGTGATAGGATTGGAGAGGTTCGTGAGCAAATGAAGACCCTTTGAAGTCATATTGCATGGTACCCATTCCACGGGTTTCAACTACCCAGATTTAAGGTATTCTTCCTTCAGCTAAAACATGCATGTGGAACCTAGAGTATGATCAACCATGTGATCGGGAGACGTGTTCAAATATGTCTCAGTTTTCGTACCCTGGTACTCGGGTGCAACATTCCAGACGCTTTACTAACACTCTCCCCACTTGGAGAGTCAGTCCCTTTAACCTCCTGTTTGGCCCAGTTTGCAATTTCTGCGGAAGATGAACAGGAATAGCGAGAACCAATGAGAGACTAGCTGGAGGTGTCTGGACGGGCAAATTTAACTCTCATTTCCCACCAGGAAGAGGAATTAACCAAAGGCTCAGCATGCCATGCCAGAACCCGATTAGGGCCTGAAGACATCCTGCAGTGTTGCGGCCAGGTCACAAGAAAGCGAGTTGAAGAAAGGAGCTCAGGGGCACTGTAATTCACAAACCTGCAGAGTTATAAATGACAGCTATCGTCCAAAAATAGACTGAAGTAAGGCTGCCAAGAGGACTTGAAAGCGGGGCAGAATTGCAGGAAACCGATTTCAGGAGGTAGACTGGAATTGCATTGAAAGCATAGGAAAAGAGGCAGAACGTCCACAATGATGCACTTGGCCAAAAAGGGCGTATGCGTTTTTTCCTGAATATATTCAGGAAAAAACGCATACGCGCTTTTTGGCCAACCAAGCAAGCTTGCAAAGGAAATCTGCACTACAATGAAGTCTCACTTCCCCCTGGTCAAAAGGGCCATCTGAAAAAAGTGTAAAATCCAGAAAGGCAACAGGCCATTGAGAACTGGGAGCCTTGTTATGCTGATGGGCGCGATGTAAATTGCCAACAGACACTTGGGTGAAGTGTATGGTGTTTCCTGAAACATCTAAAAAACAAAGCAACAGAGCCTAGGGCACTTCCACTTATGGTCCTATAGCTTAGGGAATTTAAAATCAAAAAGACACAGCCACCCCAAAGTTTGGAACAGCTCTGTTTACAAGAACCTCGTTTACAGTACAAGTTCAACATCGCAGAAAGTTAAAAATGGATAAAGAAGTTGTGGTATTCACTTACAAAGCAATAGCACTCAGCAATGAAATCTATGTCATCAGGCCCTTAGCAGCACAATGAGTGGATTCAGGTATGATGATTCTAACTGAAATAAGTCACACAGAAAAAGAAACATCATAAGATATCAGTAATACACGGAATGGAAACTTGGCTACACAGGAACTGAATTACAGAACAGAACAGGGTCTCAAATTTAGAAAACCAACTTATGCTTGCTTAAGGGGAAAGGTGAGTTGGGGTGCTGCATAAAACCAGAGATTGAAAGGAGCACAGATAAAGTTCCTTAAGCCAAATATGGAATAGACAAGAGCTACTCCTTGCTCAACGAAATGGACTCAACACCGCATATTAAACGCCTAAGAATGTACCTGACTAGTACGTATCTTAAAACCTATGGATTGCTATGTCTCCGAAAGAGAATCAAGCATGTGTACAGGGGCATAAACGCAGCAGTGATAGGATTGGAGAGGTTCGGTGAGCAAATGAAGACCCTTTGAAGTCATATTGCATGGTACCCATTCCACGGGTTTCAACTACCCAGTTTTAAGGTATTCTGCCTTCAGCTAAAACATGCATGTGGAACCTAGAGTATGATCAACCATGTGATCGGGAGACGTGTTCAAATATGTCTCAGTTTTCGTACCCTGGTACTCGGGTGCAACATTCCAGACGCTTTACTAACACTCTCCCGACTTGGAGAGTCAGTCCCTTTAACCTCCTGCTTGCCCAGTTTGCAATTTCTGCGGAAGATGAACAGGAATAGCGAGAACCAATGAGAGACTAGCTGGAGGTGTCTGGACGGGCAAATTTAACTCTCATTTCCCACCAGGAAGAGGAATTAACCAAAGGCTCAGCGTGCCGTGCCGGAACCACATTAGGGCCTGAAGCCATCCTGCGGTGTTGTAGCCAGGTCACAAGAAAGCGAGTTGAAGAAAGGAGCTCAGGGGCACTGTAATTCACAAACCTGCAGAGTTATAAATGACAGCTATCGTCCAAAAATAGACTGAAGTAAGGCTGCCAAGAGGACTTGAAAGCGGGGCAGAATTGCAGGAAACCGATTTCAGGAGGTAGACTGGAATTGCATTGAAAGCATACGAAAAGAGGCAGAACGTCCACAATGATGCACTTGGCCAAAAAGGGCGTATGCGTTTTTTCCTGAATATATTCAGGAAAAAACGCATACGCCCTTTTTGGCCAACCAAGCAAGCTTGCAAAGGAAATCTGCACTACAATGAAGTCTCACTTCCCCCCGGTCAAAAGGGCCATCTGAAAAAAGTGTAAAATCCAGAAAGGCAGGACAGGCCATGGAGAACTGGGAGCCTTGTTATGCTGAAGGGCGGGATGTAAATTGCCAACAACCACTCGGGAGAAGTGTATGGTGTTTCCTGAAACATCTAAAAAACAAAGCAACAGAGCCTAGGGCACTTCCACTTATGGTCCTATAGCTTAGGGAAATTAAAATCAAAAAGACACAGCCACCCCAAAGTTTCGAACGACTCTGTTTACAAGAACCACATTTACAGTACAAGTTCAACATCGCAGAGAGTGAAAAATGGATAAAAAAGTTGTGGTATTTACTTACAAAGCAATATCACTCAGCAATGAAATCAATGTCATCAGGCCCTTAGCAGCACAATGAGTGGATTCAGGTATGATGATTCTAACTGAAATAAGTCACACAGAAAAAGAAACATCATAAGATATCAGTAATACACGGAATGTAAACTTGGCTACACAGGAACTGAATTACAGAACAGAACAGGGTCTCAAATTTAGAAAACCGACTTATGCTTGCTAAAGGGGAAAGGTGAGTTGGGGTGCTGCATAAAACCAGAGATTGAAATGAGCACAGATAAAGTTCCTTAAGCCAAATATGTAATAGACAAGAGCTACTCCTTGCTCAATGAAATGGAGTCGACACCGCATATTAAACGTCTAAGAATATACCTGACTAGTAAGTATCTTAAAACCTATGGATTGCTATGTCTCCGAAAGAGAATCAAGCATGTGTACAGGGGCATAAACGCAGCAGTGATAGGATTGGAGATGTTCGGTGAGCAAATGAAGACCCTTTGAAGTCATATTGCATGGTACCCATTCCACGGGTTTCAACTACCCAGGTTTTAGGTATTCTTCCTTCAGCTAAAACATGCATGTGGAACCCAGAGTATGATCAACCATGTGATCGGGAGACGTGTTCAAATATGTCTCAGTTTTCCTCCCCTGGTACTCGGGTACAACATTCCAGACGCTTTACTAACACTCTCCCCACTTGGAGAGTCAGCGCCTTTAACCTCCTGTTTGGCACAGTTTGCAATTTCTGCGGAAGATGAACAGGAATAGCGAGAACCAATGAGAGGCTAGCTGGAGGTGTCTGGACGGGCAAATTTAACTCTCATTTCCCACCAGGAAGAGGAAATAACCAAAGGCTCAGCGTGCCGTACCGGAACCAGATTAGGGCCTGAAGCCATCCTGTGGTGTTGCGGCCAGCTCAAAAGAAATCGAGTTGAAGAAAGGAGCTCAGGGGCACTGTAATTCACAAACCTGCAGAGTTATAAATGACAGCTATCGTCCAAAAATATACTGAAGTAAGGCTGCCAAGAGGACTTGAAAGCGGGGCAGAATTGCAGGAAACCGATTTCAGGAGGTAGACTGGAATTGCATTGAAAGCATAGGAAAAGAGGCAGAACGTCCACAATGATGCACTTGGCCAAAAAGGGCGTATGCGTTTTTTCCTGAATATATTCAGGAAAAAACGCATACGCCCTTTTTGGCCAACCAAGCAAGCTTGCAAAGGAAATCTGCACTACAATGAAGTCTCACTTCCCCCCGGTCAAAAGGGACATCTGAAAAAAGTGTAAAATCCAGAAAGGCGGACAGGCCATGGAGAACTGGGAGCCTTGTTATGCTGATGGGCGGGATGTAAATTGCCAACAACCACTCGGGAGAAGTGTATGGTGTTTCCTGAAACATCTAAAAAACAAAGCAACAGAACCTAGGGCACTTCCACTTATGGTCCTATAGCTTAGGGAAATTAAAATCAAAAAGACACAGCCACCCCAAAGTTTGGAACGGCTCTGTTTACAAGAACCTTGTTTACAGTACAAGTTCAACATCGCAGAAAGTGAAAAATGGATAAAGAAGTTGTGGTATTTACTTACAAAGCAATATCACTCAGCAATGAAATCTGTGTCATCAGGCCCTTAGCAGCACAATGAGTGGATTCAGGTATGATGATTCTAACTGAAATAAGTCACACAGAAAAAGAAACATCATAAGATATCAGTAATACACGGAATGTAAACTTGGCTACACAGGAACTGAATTACAGAACAGAACAGGGTCTCAAATTTAGAAAACCAACTTATGCTTGCTTAAGGGGAAAGGTGAGTTGGGGTGCTGCATAAAACCAGAGATTGAAATGAGCACAGATAAAGTTCCTTAAGCCAAATATGGAATAGACAAGAGCTACTCCTTGCTCAACGAAATGGACTCAACACCGCATATTAAACGCCTAAGAATGTACCTGACTAGTAAGTATCTTAAAACCTATGGATTGCTATGTCTCTGAAAGAGAATCAAGCATGTGTACAGGGGCATAAATGCAGCAGTGATAGGATTGGAGATGTTCGGTGAGCAAATGAAGACCCTTTGAAGTCATATTGCATGGTACCCATTCCATGGGTTTCAACTACCCAGGTTTTAGGTATTCTTCCTTCAGCTAAAACATGCATGTGGAACCCAGAGTATGATCAACCATGTGATCGGGAGACGTGTTCAAATATGTCTCAGTTTTCCTCCCCTGGTACTCGGGTACAACATTCCAGACGCTTTACTAACACTCTCCCCACTTGGAGAGTCAGCGCCTTTAACCTCCTGTTTGGCACAGTTTGCAATTTCTGCGGAAGATGAACAGGAATAGCGAGAACCAATGAGAGGCTAGCTGGAGGTGTCTGGACGGGCAAATTTAACTCTCATTTCCCACCAGGAAGAGGAAATAACCAAAGGCTCAGCGTGCCGTACCGGAACCAGATTAGGGCCTGAAGCCATCCTGCGGTGTTGCGGCCAGCTCAAAAGAAAGCGAGTTGAAGAAAGGAGCTCAGGGGCACTGTAATTCACAAACCTGCAGAGTTATAAATGACAGCTATCGTCCAAAAATATACTGAAGTAAGGCTGCCAAGAGGACTTGAAAGCGGGGCAGAATTGCAGGAAACCAATTTCAGGAGGTAGACTGGAATTGCATTGAAAGCATAGGAAAAGAGGCAGAACGTCCACAATGATGCACTTGGCCAAAAAGGGCGTATGCGTTTTTTCCTGAATATATTCAGGAAAAAACGCATACGCCCTTTTTGGCCAACTAAGCAAGCTTGCAAAGGAAATCTGCACTACAATGTAGTTTCACTTCCCCCCGGTCAAAAGGGACATCTGAAAAAAGTGTAAAATCCAGAAAGGCAGGACAGGCCATGGAGAACTGGGAGCCTTGTTATGCTGATGGGCGGGATGTAAATTGCCAACAACCACTCGGGAGAAGTGTATGGTGTTTCCTGAAACATCTAAAAAACAAAGCAACAGAACCTAGGGCACTTCCACTTATGGTCCTATAGCTTAGGGAAATTAAAATCAAAAAGACACAGCCACCCCAAAGTTTGGAACAGCTCTGTTTACAAGAACCTTGTTTACAGTACAAGTTCAACATCGCAGAAAGTGAAAAATGGATAAAGAAGTTGTGGTATTTACTTACAAAGCAATATCACTCAGCAATGAAATCTGTGTCATCAGGCCCTTAGCAGCACAATGAGTGGATTCAGGTATGATGATTCTAACTGAAATAAGTCACACAGAAAAAGAAACATCATAAGATATCAGTAATACACGGAATGTAAACTTGGCTACACAGGAACTGAATTACAGAACAGAACAGGGTCTCAAATTTAGAAAACCAACTTATGCTTGCTTAAGGGGAAAGGTGAGTTGGGGTGCTGCATAAAACCAGAGATTGAAATGAGCACAGATAAAGTTCCTTAAGCCAAATATGGAATAGACAAGAGCTACTCCTTGCTCAACGAAATGGACTCAACACCGCATATTAAACGCCTAAGAATGTACCTGACTAGTAAGTATCTTAAAACCTATAGATTGCTATGTCTCCAAAAGAGAATCAAGCATGTGTACAGGGGCATAAACGCAGCAGTGATAGGATTGGAGAGGTTCGGTGAGCAAATGAAGACCCTTTAAAGTCATATTGCATGGTACCCATTCCACGGGTTTCAACTACCCAGGTTTTAGGTATTCTTCCTTCAGCTAAAACATGCATGTGGAACCCAGAGTATGATCAACCATGTGATCGGGAGACGTGTTCAAATATGTCTCAGTTTTCCTCCCCTGGTACTCGGGTGCAACATTCCAGACGCTTTACTAACACTCTCCCCACTTGGAGAGTCAGCGCCTTTAACCTCCTCTTTGGCCCAGTTTGCAATTTCTGCGGAAGATGAACAGGAATAGCGAGAACCAATGAGAGGCTAGCTGGAGGTGTCTGGACGGGCAAATTTAACTCTCATTTCCCACCAGGAGGAGGAAATAACCAAAGGCTCAGCGTGCCAGGCCGGAACCAGATTAGGGCCTGAAGCCATCCTGCGGTGTTGCAGCCAGGTCACAAGAAAGCGAGTTGAAGAAACGAGCTCAGGAGCACTGTAATTCACAAACCTGCAGAGTTATAAATGACAGCTATCGTCCAAAAATAGACTGAAGTAAGGCTGCCAAGAGGACTTGAAAGCGGGGCAGAATTGCAGGAAACCGATTTCAGGAGGTAGACTGGAATTGCATTGAAAGCATAGGAAAAGAGGCAGAACGTCCACAATGATGCACTTGGCCAAAAAGGGCGTATGCGTTTTTTCCTGAATATATTCAGGAAAAAACGCATACGCCCTTTTTGGCCAACCAAGCAAGCTTGCAAAGGAAATCTGCACTACAATGAAGTCTCACTTCCCCCCGGTCAAAAGGGACATCTGAAAAAAGTGTAAAATCCAGAAAGGCAGGACAGGCCATGGAGAACTGGGAGCCTTGTTATGCTGAAGGGCGGGATGTAAATTGCCAACAACCACTCGGGAGAAGTGTATGGTGTTTCCTGAAACATCTAAAAAACAAAGCAACAGAGCCTAGGGCACTTCCACTTATGGTCCTATAGCTTAGGGAAATTAAAATCAAAAAGACACAGCCACCCCAAAGTTTGGAACGACTCTGTTTACAAGAACCTCATTTACAGTACAAGTTCAACATCGCAGAGAGTGAAAAATGGATAAAAAAGTTGTGGTATTTACTTACAAAGCAATATCACTCAGCAATGAAATCAATGTCATCAGGCCCTTAGCAGCACAATGAGTGGATTCAGGTATGATGATTCTAACTGAAATAAGTCACACAGAAAAAGAAACATCATAAGATATCAGTAATACACGGAATGTAAACTTGGCTACACAGGAACTGAATTACAGAACAGAACAGGGTCTCAAATTTAGAAAACCGACTTATGCTTGCTAAAGGGGAAAGGTGAGTTGGGGTGCTGCATAAAACCAGAGATTGAAATGAGCACAGATAAAGTTCCTTAAGCCAAATATGGAATAGACAAGAGCTACTCCTTGCTCAATGAAATGGACTCGACACCGCATATTAAACGTCTAAGAATATACCTGACTAGTAAGTATCTTAAAACCTATGGATTGCTATGTCTCCGAAAGGGAATCAAGCATGTGTACAGGGGCATAAACGCAGCAGTGATAGGATTGGAGAGGTTCGGTGAGCAAATGAAGACCCTTTGAAGTCATATTGCATGGTACCCATTCCACGGGTTTCAACTACCCAGGTTTTAGGTATTCTTCCTTCAGCTAAAACATGCATGTGGAACCCAGAGTATGATCAACCATGTGATCGGGAGACGTGTTCAAATATGTCTCAGTTTTCCTCCCCTGGTACTCGGGTACAACATTCCAGACGCTTTACTAACACTCTCCCCACTTGGAGAGTCAGCGCCTTTAACCTCCTGTTTGGCACAGTTTGCAATTTCTGCGGAAGATGAACAGGAATAGCGAGAACCAATGAGAGGCTAGCTGGAGGTGTCTGGACGGGCAAATTTAACTCTCATTTCCCACCAGGAAGAGGAAATAACCAAAGGCTCAGCGTGCCGTACCGGAACCAGATTAGGGCCTGAAGCCATCCTGCGGTGTTGCGGCCAGCTCAAAAGAAAGCGAGTTGAAGAAAGGAGCTCAGGGGCACTGTAATTCACAAACCTGCAGAGTTATAAATGACAGCTATCGTCCAAAAATATACTGAAGTAAGGCTGCCAAGAGGACTTGAAAGCAGGGCAGAATTGCAGGAAACCAATTTCAGGAGGTAGACTGGAATTGCATTGAAAGCATAGGAAAAGAGGCAGAACGTCCACAATGATGCACTTGGCCAAAAAGGGCGTATGCGTTTTTTCCTGAATATATTCAGGAAAAAACGCATACGCCCTTTTTGGCCAACCAAGCAAGCTTGCAAAGGAAATCTGCACTACAATGAAGTTTCACTTCCTCCCGGTCAAAAGGGACATCTGAAAAAAGTGTAAAATCCAGAAAGGCAGGACAGGCCATGGAGAACTGGGAGCCTTGTTATGCTGAAGGGCGGGATGTAAATTGCCAACAACCACTCGGGAGAAGTGTATGGTGTTTCCTGAAACATCTAAAAAACAAAGCAACAGAACCTAGGGCACTTCCACTTATGGTCCTATAGCTTAGGGAAATTAAAATCAAAAAGACACAGCCACCCCAAAGTTTGGAACGGCTCTGTTTACAAGAACCTTGTTTACAGTACAAGTTCAACATCGCAGAAAGTGAAAAATGGATAAAGAAGTTGTGGTATTTACTTACAAAGCAATATCACTCAGCAATGAAAACTGTGTCATCAGGCCCTTAGCAGCACAATGAGTGGATTCAGGTATGATGATTCTAACTGAAATAAGTCACACAGAAAAAGAAACATCATAAGATATCAGTAATACAAGGAATGTAAACTTGGCTACACAGGAACTGAATTACAGAACAGAACAGGGTCTCAAATTTAGAAAACCAACTTATGCTTGCTTAAGGGTAAAGGTGAGTTGGGGTGCTGCATAAAACCAGAGATTGAAATGAGCACAGATAAAGTTCCTTAAGCCAAATATGGAATAGACAAGAGCTACTCCTTGCTCAATGAAATGGACTCAACACCACATATTAAACGCCTAAGAATGTACCTGACTAGTAAGTATCTTAAAACCTATAGATTGCTATGTCTCCGAAAGAGAATCAAGCATGTGTACAGGGGCATAAACGCAGCAGTGATAGGATTGGAGAGGTTCGTGAGCAAATGAAGACCCTTTGAAGTCATATTGCATGGTACCCATTCCACGGGTTTCAACTACCCAGGTTTTAGGTATTGTTCCTTCAGCTAAAACATGCATGTGGAACCCAGAGTATGATCAACCATGTGATCGGGAGACGTGTTCAAATATGTCTCAGTTTTCGTACCCTGGTACTCGGGTGCAACATTCCAGACGCTTACTAACACTCTCCCCACTTGGAGAGTCAGCACCTTTAACCTCCTGTTTGGCCCAGTTTGCAATTTCTGTGGAAGATGAACAGGAATAGCGAGAACCAATGAGAGGCTAGCAGGAGGTGTCTGGACGGGCAAATTTAACTCTCATTTCCCACCAGGAAGAGGAATTAACCAAAGGCTCAGCGTGCCGTACCGGAACCAGATTAGGGCGTGAAGCCATCCTGCGGTGTTGCGGCCAGCTCAAAAGAAAGCGAGTTGAAGAAAGGAGCTCAGGGGCACTGTAATTCACAAACCTGCAGAGTTATAAATGACAGCTATCGTCCAAAAATATACTGAAGTAAGGCTGCCAAGAGGACTTGAAAGCGGGGCAGAATTGCAGGAAACCAATTTCAGGAGGTAGACTGGAATTGCATTGAAAGCATAGGAAAAGAGGCAGAACGTCCACAATGATGCACTTGGCCAAAAAGGGCGTATGCGTTTTTTCCTGAATATATTCAGGAAAAAACGCATAGGCCCTTTTTGGCCAACCAAGCAAGCTAGCAAAGGAAATCTGCACTACAATGAAGTTTCACTTCCTCCCGGTCAAAAGGGACATCTGAAAAAAGTGTAAAATCCAGAAAGGCAGGACAGGCCATGGAGAACTGGGAGCCTTGTTATGCTGATGGGCGGGATGTAAATTGCCAACAACCACTCGGGAGAAGTGTATTGTGTTTCCTGAAACATCTAAAAAACAAAGCAACAGAACCTAGGGCACTTCCACTTATGGTCCTATAGCTTAGGGAAATTAAAATCAAAAAGACACAGCCACCCCAAAGTTTGGAACGGCTCTGTTTACAAGAACCTTGTTTACAGTACAAGTTCAACATCGCAGAAAGTGAAAAATGGATAAAGAAGTTGTGGTATTTACTTACAAAGCAATATCACTCAGCAATGAAATCTGTGTCATCAGGCCCTTAGCAGCACAATGAGTTGATTCAGGTATGATGATTCTAACTGAAATAAGTCACACAGAAAAAGAAACATCATAAGATATCAGTAATACAAGGAATGTAAACTTGGCTACACAGGAACTGAATTACAGAACAGAACAGGGTCTCAAATTTAGAAAACCAACTTATGCTTGCTTAAGGGTAAAGGTGAGTTGGGGTGCTGCATAAAACCAGAGATTGAAATGAGCACAGATAAAGTTCCTTAAGCCAAATATGGAATAGACAAGAGCTACTCCTTGCTCAATGAAATGGACTCAACACCACATATTAAACGCCTAAGAATGTACCTGACTAGTAAGTATCTTAAAACCTATAGATTGCTATGTCTCCGAAAGAGAATCAAGCATGTGTACAGGGGCATAAACGCAGCAGTGATAGGATTGGAGAGGTTCGGTGAGCAAATGAAGACCCTTTGAAGTCATATTGCATGGTACCCATTCCACGGGTTTCAACTACCCAGGTTTTAGGTATTGTGCCTTCAGCTAAAACATGCATGTGGAACCCAGAGTATGATCAACCATGTGATCGGGAGACGTGTTCAAATATGTCTCAGTTTTCCTCCCCTGGTACTCGGGTGCTACATTCTAGACGCTTTACTAACACTCTCCCCACTTGGAGAGTCAGCGCCTTTAACCTCCTGTTTGACACAGTTTGCAATTTCTGCGGAAGATGAACAGGAATAGCGAGAACCAATGAGAGGCTAGCTGGAGGTGTCTGGATGGGCAAATTTAACTCTCATTTCCCACCAGGATGAGGAATTAACCAAAGGCTCAGCGTGCCATGCCGGAACCAGATTAGGGCCTGAAGCCATCCTGCGGTGCTGCGGCCAGCTCACAAGAAAGCGAGTTGAAGAAAGGAGCTCAGGGGCACTGTAATTCACAAACCTGCAGAGTTATAAATGACAGCTATCGTCCAAAAATAGACTGAAGTAAGGCTGCCAAGAGGACTTGAAAGTGGGGCAGAATTGCAGGAAACCGATTTCAGGAGGTAGACTGGAATTGCATTGAAAGCATAGGAAAAGAGGCAGAACGTCCACAATGATGCACTTGGCCAAAAAGGGCGTATGCGTTTTTTCCTGAATATATTCAGGAAAAAACGCATACGCCCTTTTTGGCCAACCAAGCAAGCTTGCAAAGGAAATCTGCACTACAATGAAGTCTCACTTCCCCCCGGTCAAAAGGGCCATCTGAAAAAAGTGTAAAATCCAGAAAGGCAGGACAGGCCATGGAGAACTGGGAGCCTTGTTATGCTGATGGGCGGGATGTAAATTGCCAACAACCACTCGGGAGAAGTGTATGGTGTTTCCTGAAACATCTAAAAAACAAAGCAACAGAGCCTAGGGCACTGCCACTTATGGTCCTATAGCTTAGGGAAATTAAAATCAAAAAGACACAGCCACCCCAAAGTTTGGGACGCCTCTGTTTACAAGAACCTTGTTTACCGTACAAGTTCAATATCACAGAAAGTGAAAAATGGATAAAGAACTTGTGGTACTTACGTACAATGCAGTATCACTCAGCAATGAAATCTATGTCATCAGGCCCGTAACAGCATAATGAGTGGATTCAGGTATGATGATTCTAACTGAAATAAGTCACACAGAAAAAGAAACATCAAAAGATATCACTAATACACGGAATGTAAACTTGGCTACACAGGAACAGAATTCCAAAACAGAACAGTGTCTCAAATTTAGGAAACCAACTTACGCTTGCTTAAGAGTAAAGGTGAGTTGGGGTGCTGCATAAAACCAGAGATTGAAATGAGCACAGATAAAGTTCCTTAAGCCAAATATGGAACAGACAAGAGCTACTCTTTGCTCAACGAACTGGACTCAACACCGCATATTAAACGCCTAAGAATGTACCTGACTAGTAAGTATCTTAAAACCTAGGGATTGCTATTTCTCCGAAAGAGAATCAAGCGTGTGTACTGGGGCATAAATGCAGCAGTGATAGGATTGGAGAGGTTCGGTGAGCAAATGAAGACCCTTTGAAGTCATATTGCATGGTACCCATTTCACGGGTCTCAACTCGCCAGGTTTAAGGTATTCTTCCTTCAGCTAAAACATGCATGTGGAACCCAGAGTATGATCAACCATGTGATTGGGAGACGTGTTCAAATATGTCTCAGTTTTCGTACCCTGGTACTCGGGTGCAACATTCCAGACGCTTTACTAACACTCTCCCGACTTGGACAGTCAGCGCCTTTAACCTCCTGTTTGGCCAAGTTTGCAATTTCAGCGGAAGATGAACAGGAATAGGGAGAACCAATGAGAGACTAGCTGGAGGTGTCTGAACGGGCAAATTTAACTCTCATTTCCCACTAGGAAGAGGAATTAACCAAAGGCTCAGCGTGCCGTGCCGGAAACAGATTAGGGCCTGAAGCCATCCTGCGGTGTTGCGGCCAGCTCACAAGAAAGTGAGTTGAAGAAAGGAGCTCAGGGGCTCTGTAAATCACAAACCTGCAGAGTTATAAATGACAGCTATCGTCCAAAAATAGACTGAAGTAAGGCTGCCAAGAGGACTTGAATGCGGGGCAGAATTACAGGATACCGATTTCAGGAGGTAGACTGGAATTGCATTGAAAGCGTAGGAAAAGAGGCAGAACGTCCACAATGATGCACTTTGCCAAAAGGGCATATGCGTTTTTTCCTGAATATATTCAAGAAAAAACGCATACGCCCTTTTTGGCCAACCAAGCAAGCTTGCAAAGGAAATCTGCACTACAATGAAGTCTCACTTCCCCCCGGTCAAAAGGGCCATCTGAAAAAAGTGTAAAACCCAGAAAGGCAGGACAGGCCATGGAGAACTGGGAGCCTTGTTATGCTGATGGGCGGGATGTAAATTGCCAACAACCACTCGGGAGAAGTGTATGGTGTTTCCTGAAACATCTAAAAAACAAAGCAACAGAGCCTAGGGCACTTCCACTTATGGTCCTATAGCTTAGGGAAATTAATATCAAAAAGACACAGCAACCCCAAAATTTGGGATGGCTCTTTTTACAGGAATCTCTTCTACGGCACAAGTTAAATATCCCAGAGAGCAAATAATGGATAAAGAAGTTGCGGTACTTCTGTACAACAGAATACCACTCAGCAATGAAATCTATGTCACCAGGCCCGTACCAGCATAATGAGTGGATTGAGGCACGATGATTCTAAGTGAAATAAGTCACACAGAAAAAGAAACATCATAAGGTATCACTAATGCACGGAATGTGAACTTGGCTACACATGAACTGAATTACAAAACAGAACAGGGTCTCAAGTTTAGAAAACCAACTTATGCCTGCTTAAGGGGAAGGTGAGTTGGGGTGCTGCATAAAAGCAGAGTTTGAAATTAGCACAGATACCGTTCCATAAGCCAAATATGTAATAGACAAGAGCTACCCCTTGCTCAAGGAAATGGATTCAACAATGAGGTATCACCTCACACCTGGTAGAATAGGCATCATTGAAAATCTACAAACAAAAAATGCTGGAAAGGGTGTGGAGAAAAGGAACCCTCTTCCACTATTGTTGGGAATATAAATTGATACAGTCATTTTGGAGAACAATATGGAATTTCTTAAGAAACTAACAATAGAATTACCATATGATACAGCAATCCCAGTACTGGACATATACCCAGACAAAACCATAAATCAAGAAGAGTCATTCACCGCAATGTTCATTGCATCACTATTTACAATATCGAGGTAATGGAAGCAACCTAAATGCCCACAGACAGACGAATGCATAAAGCTGTGGTACATATATAAAATGGAATATTACTAAGCCATGAAAAGGAATGAAATTGGGTCATTTGTAGAGACGTCGATGGATCTAGAGACTGTCATACAGAGTGAAGTAAGTCAGAAAGAGAAAAACAAATCTTGTATATTCATGCATATATGTGGAACCTAGAAAAACTGTACAGATTAACCATTTTGCAAGGCATAAATAGAGCAACAGATGTAGACAACAAACGTATGGACAACAAGGGGGGAAAGCTGTTGGGGGGGTGGTAGTGGGAGGAGTTGAGAGACTGGGATTGGCATGTATACATTTATATGTATAAAATAGATAACCAATA